>NW_007183134.1:857512-893545 GCF_000164805.1 Carlito syrichta
CTCAGCTTCCAAGTAGCCGGAATTACAGGCATGTGCTACACGCCCGGCTGATTTTTTGATTTATTGTAGAGATGAGGTCTCGCTGCCCAGGTGGGTCTCCAATCCCCGGGCTCAGGCAATCCACTCGCCTCAGCCTCCCAAAGGCATGGGATTACAGGCTGAGCCACCGAGACCACCTTAAAAAATTTTTTGAAAGAGAAAGGATTCAGCTCTTTGAAGGTTTAAACTGATGGCCTCAGCTACTCACCAGCTTTTGTCAGGAGGCCTACCCAGAATCCTTGACACTTCACTATGGGCATCTCCATATAGAAGCTCACAAAAATGGCAAATGGCTCCATCAAAAGTGAATAAACAAGAGAAGAAGAGACAGCAAGTATTCATTTGAAGCAAGTAAGTTGGTCCAGCTCTTACTTAAGGGGAAGAGATTACACAAGGATATAGCTATAAGGAGGTAAAAATCATTGGACGTTGTTAAAAAATATAGGCGGAGAATCAGGAAAGAATGGTGTCTAGAGGCCAGGGAGTGCAGTGGCATGCTCACAGCCACCCCAGTGTCTACCTGCTGGGCTCCAGTGATCCTTCCACCTCAGCCTTCCAAGTAGTCGGAACTACAGATGCATGCTACCATCCCTGGCTAATTTTTGATTTATTGTAGAAACAAGGTCTCACCAAGTTGCACAGGTTGGTCTGAACCCACGGACTCAGGCAATCCACTTGCCTCGGCCTCCCAAAGTGCTGGGATTCCAGGTTGAAACACCGAGCTCAGCAAAGAAGAGGATTTCAAGAGTAGAAAGTTTATCTGTGGCATAGAGGTGGCAATGTCCTCCAGCCAGAGCCCATCAGGAAGACACTTGTAGTTGAACAAGATGGATTTTTTACTTGTTGCGGGAAGAGAGGGCACATACCACAGGGTATCTTAGTAAGATGAGGTTAGAACCAATTATAAGATCTGGGCTGTGATTGGGTGATTTGGAGGAAGTCTAAGGAAGCAGAAGCTCACTCTGAATTGGGTGTTGTCAGGAGTGGGATAGTTATATAATTATCTCAACAAATCTTACATATAGGGAGAGAGAAGTATAAAGAGGATAAAATTATAATTGGTAAGGCAGCAGCCACTCATTTTGGCTGGGAGAGGGGATGTTTGGTATTTTAAGGGTAACCTTGCTTTTGTCTTTTTTTTTTGAGACGGACTCTTACTCTGTCTCCCAGGCTGGAGTGCAATGGTGTGATCCCAGCTCACTGCAGTCTCAACCTCCTGGATCTCAGCCATAACACCTGGCTAATTTTTTTGTATTTTTTTGATAAAGATGAGGTCTCACTATATTGCCCAGGCTGGTTTTGGACTCCTGAGCTCGAGTGATTCTCCCACCTCAGCCTTTCAAAGTGCTGGGAATATAGGTATGAGCCACCACACTTGGCCTTGTCTGTTCTTTTTTGGGGGGGCGTTGAGTCTCACTCCGTCGCCCAGGCTGGAGTCCAGTGGCCACGCCCACAGCCACCCCAGCGTCGACCTACTGGGCTCTGGCGATCCTCCTGCCTCAACCTTCCAAGTAACCGGAATTACAGGTGCATGCTACCATGCCCAGCTAATTTTTTTGATTTATTGTAGAGACAAGGTCTTGCCAAGTTGCCTGGGCTGGTCTTGTATCTGCAGGCTCAGGTAGTCCACTCACCTCAGCCTCCCAAAGTGCTGGGATTACAGGCTGAGCCACTGAGCCCAGCTCTTTTTTTAAGTCAAAATCACACTCTGCTGTCCAGACTGGAGTGCAGTGGCACACTCATGGCCACCACAGCCCCAATCTGCTGGGTTCAGGCAATCCTTCTGCCCCAGCCTTCCAAGTAGCTGAAACTATAGGTATGAGCCACCACATCTGGCTAATTTTTTGATTTATTGTAGAGACAAAGTTTTACCAAATTTCCCAGGCTGGTCTCGAATCCATGGGCTCAGGCGATCCTCTTTCCTCCACCTCCCAAAGTGTTGGGATTACAGGTGTGAGCCACCGCGCCCAGCACCTTGCCTGTTCTTAGACAAAATGATGAACTGGCCTTGGTTTGACTCACCGTACTATAGTGTAAGAGTAGGTCTGTCTGAGGTTAGTGCTATGTGAGGTTGTTTATGTCTAATAAGAAAATAACAAAAAATAAATAAAAGGAAAATAACACATCCTGGTTGTGAGTTCTTTTTATGTCTAATAGGAAAACAACACATCCTAGTGAGAGTTGTGAGTTCTTTTTATGTCTAATAGGGAAACAACACATCCTAGTTGTGAATGCCAGGCCAGTTTCTGAATGTCACGGGCTGCTCTCTTTTCCATTCCCAGTGGTCAAGTAAAAAGAGACAATTGATACTGCAATTGAGACAAGTAGTGGTTAAGAACATGAGTCTGGAGCCAGAGTAGAGAATACGGTAGTATCTGTCTCATTGACTTGTTATGAAGATTCATGAACTAAAGTCCATGCAAAGTATTTAGAACAAAGCTGACACATAAGTACCATTTACATGCTGATGATCATTGTCATCTATGATCCTTGAAGGAGCAATTTCATTAGAGTGGGAGAAGGCAGAAGCCAGACTGCACTGACCAAAGATAAATAGCAGTTGATGAAGCGAGGTCAGCATGTGCCAAGGATCCCTTCTAGAGTAATTTTGATGGGAAAATCTGGAAACCATGCAGAAGGGGAATATAACTGGGTTATTCAACATTGGTATAGAGCAGTGTTTCTCAAAGTGTGTTAGAAATGCAAAATCTCAAGCCCAACCCCAAATTGACTTCATCAGAAAAGCTGTTATAAAAAGCCCTACAGGTGATTGTTTTTTCTTTTTAACAGTTTTGCTGAAGTATAATTGGAATACAGTAAATTGTACCTAGTTAAAATATACAATTTAGTAAGTTTTGACATATGTACACACCATAAAGCCATCACCACAGTCAAGATAATGAACATATCCATCACCCCTTGGTAGTCCCTCCCTCCTGTCTCCCCAGCCCTGCCATTCCCAGGTGATTCTGATGCTAATATGTGAGAACCAAATTTATTTATTTGTTTGTTTGTTTATTGAGTCAGAGTCTCACTCTGTCGCCCAGGCTGGAGTGCAGTGGCATGCTCATGACCACCATAACCTAGACCTGCTGGGCTCTGGTGATCCTTCTGCCTCAGCCTTCCAAGTAGCTAGAACTACAGGTGCTCACCACCATGCCTGGCTAATTTTCTGATTTATTAAAGAAATAAGGTCTCAACAAGTTACCCAGACTGGTCTTGAACACCTGGGCTCAGGAAATCCTCTCACCTCCATCTCCCAAAGTGCTAGGATTACAGATGTGAGCCACCACCCTTGACAAGAGAATCAAAATTAATTGTCATTAAAAGGATCTAGAGTTATAGCTCAAAAATTAATAATAAAGATGAAATCTGGGACTTCTGGGCAAGATGATGACAGAATAGTTTGGACTGTGAGAGTCTCTGCAAAAGTAAGTGTCCATAAAGACTCTCTGCATAAGTGGATATGTGCCAGTGGGTGAGTGAAAGTCTGTGTGAGGGGAGACTCAGGTTCATGCACCTGGGGCTCATCTCCAGAAGTGACAGTAACCCCTCACTGCCCTGAGATTGGAGACCCTGGCATGCAGGATCATCTACTATTCTAGGGGCTTTCTTGAGAGGAGGCAGCAGAGAACAGCCACCCCTCAGCACCGGCACCTGGACCACACCATCACCAGCAGCAGCAGACCTGGCATAAGAAGGCAGGTAGTAGAAATCTGGAAAAAGCTCCAATGCCAGTGACAAGACACTGATGGTTGCTATCTTCCCAGTCCCAGATCAGGCAGAGACTTGCATTGCCCCATCCAGCTCTATCCAGCCTGCATCTTGGACCCCAGAGGCTAGTATCTCATCAGACTTGGAGAGACAGACACTCCTCCCCATGCCGGAACCGGCACAGACGCATCAGATCTGAGTGGGAGACTTGATAGCAGCAGAAGCAAACAAAGTGAGTCTAGGTCTGATCCATCCTCCTCCCATAGTAGTCTGTGGAGTATCTGATCCATGCTGAGAGCAACCCTATCAGCCTGCACTAGGAGTGGAGGGGAGGGGTTGGAGATCAGAGGCACTTCCTAAGGCAGAGGTCTGAAAGGAACCCAGACTCAAGAAGCTGCCAGAAAGCGAGTTTTTTTCTTGTTTGTTTTTTGTTTTAGTTTTAGCTTTTTTTGTTTATAATTTTGTACTTGTTTTGTTTCTGTTATTTTATTTTATTTTTAGATTCTCTGTTTACATATGGGTATTTTTGAGGGAGAGTACACTAACGGGTTTTTTTGGTTTTGTTTCTGTTTTTGCTTGTTTGTTTGTATGATTGTCTGAATGTTTTCATCTTTTTTGTTTTTTTGGTCTTTGTCTCTCTGTTTATTCATTATTTGGTATGCCTGTCTGTTTTCCCTCTTCTTCTTCTCTCTCTCAACCTCCTTTCTTTTTCCATTCTTTTCCCTTTTATTATCTTATTTTGCTTTCAGGGGGCAAACAGACATCCCCCACTGCACGGACAGATTGTAAGGCAGTGGGAAGTGGATTCCAGGGGGCCTACACACCCATCAGCAGATACTGGGATCTGCAGGTAGCTTCTGAATCACAGCTCCCCCCTCAATTAAATCTCAAAACTATAAAAAGCACAGAATGCCAACCCTAGTCAAGTTTCAGAATTGAACAAAACAAGAGGATCTACATAAGGGAGAACAGGAGATTGAGCAAACAGAAATAAAAGCTATCCCCCCATCACTGAACAACAGAATTAAAGAAGAGGTAACAAAAAAAGGAGCGGGGGGAGAAAATCCACACACATCTGGTAGGTCAGTCACTGAGAATATTGAGTCCAGAACTCAAACAATGAAGAGCCCCCAGAATGAGTGGTTTTAAACTACAAGCCAGATATCAAGATATTAATAGACAGAATAAATAGAAGAAAGAATGAAGGAGTTGATAACTGAGATAATACCAAAAAAGAATATAGTGAATGAAATAAACAACAAATTGATAAGCATGGAAAGCAGAATTAACCAAGCAGAAGAAAAAAATCTCAGAGCTTGAGGATCAAAATATGGAACTAACTCAAACTGTTAATAACATAGAAAAGAAACTTTAAAAGACAGAACAAAACCTCTAAGAGATGAGTGATTATTTCAGAGGCCGAAACTAAGATTAATTGGAATTCCTGGGGCAGATAGAGAGACAGATACCACCCTGGACCAAACATTCCATGAAGTTATCCAAAAAAACTTCTTTCATCTCATCAGTGATGTGACCATTGAAACACAAGAGATTCAGAGAACCCCTGCAAGACAACAAATGAGAAGACCAACTCCCAGACCCATAGTAATTTGCCTACACAAAAGTAGATATAAAAGAAAAAATCCTAAAGGCAGCAAGAGAGAAAGGTCAGACTGCCTACCAAGAAAGACCAATTAGAATAGCAGCAGACTTATCTAGAGAAACACTTTAGGCTAGGAGAGCTTGGAGGTCAATCTTCAAAGTTCTCAAAGATAAGCATTTTCAACCAAGAATTACCTACCCAGCTAAGCTAAGTTTCATCAGCAATGGAGAAGTAAAATACTTCCCAGACATTCAATCCCCAAGAGTTTACATAGCCTCAAGACCAGCTCTACAAGAAACACTTAAGAAAGTATTACTTAAGAAAGTATTAAACACAGAAGAAAGGAAAAAAAGAACAACAATGTCCTTCACAAGAATGCTGGAAAAAGGTTGAAAATATGCATGAATCAACCCCTAAATCAAAAGAAAGACAACAAACAAATAAACAACTAAACATTAGCAACAATAACAAACTATAAGAACCTCATGACAGGGATAAACTCTCACATATAAATAACTAGCCTGAATGTGAATGGACTAAATGCATCACTGAAATGAATGGCAAATTGGATAAAATATCACGAAACAATAATATACTCTCTCCAAGAGACTCATCTCACAGACTCAAAGTAAGAGGATAGGAAGCAACATTTCAGGTGAACAGAACACAAAATAAAACAGGAGTCGTGATTTTAATATCAGAAAAAATACCCTTTAAACTATCAAAAATTTAAAAAGATGCAGGTCATTACATAATGATAAAAGGTTCAATCCATCAACAAGAAATAACCATTCTAAACATAAATGCACCCAATATAGGAGCACCAACTTTCATAAAGCAGCTTCTAGGTAAACTAAAAAAAGATATTGACCCTAACACTATCATACCTGGGGACTTAAGCACACCACTAACAAACCTAGACAGTCATCAAGACAAAAAGTCAACAAAGACATCCAGAACCTCAACATGACACGTGAACAAATGGACTTAATTGGTAGCCTACAGAACACTCCACCCAACAACCACAAAATATACATTCTACTCATTACCACATGGGACATACTCTAAGATTGACCACATCCTTGACCATAAATCAAGCATAAACAAAATTCCATAAGATTGAAATTCTGGCATGCACCTTCTCAGACCACAGTGGAATAAAAATAAATATCAACACCAACAAAGTTCCCCCAAAACCCACAAAGACATGGACATTAAACACCATGATGCTAAACAACTCCTGGGTCAACATGGAAATCAAAATAGATATTAAAATATACCTGGAAACAAATGAAAGCAAAGAAAAATCTTACCAAAATCTTTGGGATGCCATGAAAACAGTCCTAAGAGGGGAATTCATATCTCTATGAACACATATGAAGAAAATGGGAAGATCACAAGTTAACAGCCTAACAAATCACCCAGGGAAACTGGAAAAGCAAGAACACCAAAACCCTAACTTCAGCAGAATTCAGATCTCTAAAATAAAAACCCAAATTCTGAACATAGACGACAAAAATATAACACAAAAAAATCAATGAAACCAAAACCGGTTTTTTGAAAGGTTAAAAAAAATTGATGGACCCCTAGCTAGACTGACCAAGAAAAAGTCCAAATAAACACAATCAGAAATGCAAAAGATGAGGTCACAACTGACCCAGAAGAAATACCAAAAATTATCCAAGATTTCTATGTACACCTGTAAAGAAACAACCTCAAAACCCCAAATGAAACAGAGGACTTTCTTATATCACACAACCTCCCCAGGTTGAAACAAGAAAAAAATCAAGACCCTAAATAAACCAATAACAACCCAGGAAATCGACTATGTCATTAAAAAAACTACCTACAAAAAAGCCCAGGACCAGATGGCTTTCCAGCAGAATTCTACAAAACATTCAAGGAGGAGACGATATCAATCCTGTTGAAAGTATGCCAGGCAATCGAGAAAGATTGAACTCTCCCCAAATCATTTTATGAAGCTAACATCACATTGATACTCAAACTGGATAAAGAGCTAACAAAGAAAGAGAACTACAGACCAATATCCTTGATGAACACAGATGCTAAAATTCTCAACAAGATTCTAGCAAACCGGATCCAACAACACATCTCAAAAATCACCCACCATGACCAAGTAGGTTTCATCTCCAGGATGCAGGGCTGGTTCAACAGACATATTTAAATACATCAACAAATGTAAAGATAAAAACCACATGATTATATCAATAGATGCAGAAAAAGCTTTTGATAAGATCCAGTACTCCCTTCTTGACAAAAACACCTAGGCATAGATGAAACATACTTCAAAATAGTAAGAGCCATCTATGAGAAATCCACAGTCAAAATACTACTAAACAGACAGAAATTGGATCCATTTCCTCTGAAAACCGTAACAAGACAAGGATGCCCACTCTCACCCCTCCTATTCAACATAGTATTGGAAATCCTAGCTAGAGCAATCAGACAAGAGAAGAAAATCAGGGGTATCCAAATAGGAAAAGAGCAAGTTAAGTTATTCCTCTTTGCAGATGACATGATCCTATACCTCGAAAACCCAAAAGAATCTGTCAAAAACCTCCTTACATTGATAAAAGACTTGGGCAAAGTCTCAGGGTATGAAATAAATGTGCAAAAGACATTTATTCTGCGTATATTAAATGTGCAAAAGACAATTTCTGTCTGTTTAGCAGTATAGTTTCCCTTTTCTATGAGATGCAGCAAAAACAAATAGACAAAGCAGCCACAAATCCTCTTAATCTGCCTTTTCAGACCATATACAATTTGGTTTCATTTGTTGTTCCAATACTATTTTTCACCCTTTCCACTCGTTTGCTCTGATCCTGTCCTGTGAGTTTGCCTCTTGATCTGCATAATACATTGCTCCTCCCTTTCCTCTTCCCTGGCTGTGTCTTACTTCAAACCCCTCCTCAGCTCTTTCCTCTTCCTGGTGTGGCAAGCACCAGTCAATTCAAACACTGCCATTTCTTGCTCTCTAATCGCACACCAGATCGCGCACTGAATGTTTATATCACATGTGATGTTGTTCTTGTTGAAAGTGGCAAATTCTTAAAGGTGGGGGATGTGCGTATCTCATCTTTGCATGCTAGAACATAGCACGTTATCTGAAAAATGAGAGGTACTCGCTAGATGTCTGCTGATGAGTAAATGGATGATAACATTAATTTGACTGGAACTATCTGTCTTTCATTTATATGACGGTGTAAGGAGACCAGAGCCTCTCAATCTTGATAATTTTGACATTTTAGGCTGGATCATTCTTTCTTGGGGGGCTGTCCCCTGCATTGTCAGATGTTGAGCAGCATCCCGAGAATACTAGTAGCACCATCTTCCTGGTGTGACAACCAAAAAATGTTTCAGGCATTGCCAGATATCCCGTGTGTGTCTGTGTGTGCGATTGGTAGGGAGAGATAAATAATAGCCCTGATTGAAAAACTTGAACATTAACTTTATAGGTTTTCCTATATAAAGTTCATTAACAGAAGGATAGTCACATGATCTATTTAGGTTAAGAAAACAAGGAAAATGTTTAACACTTAGAACCCTTCCTAAGTCCTAGAAAACAATACTTTCTAAGCGAATTCCCCCCATTTCCCCTTCTTCCTTCCCTTCCCTGCTATGTAGTAATCTAAATAGACTGTCAGTCAATGACTGCTAACAGCAAAGGAAAATACATCATGAAACAGAGTAGTAAAGCTTTAAAAGTGGAATGACTTCGGGAAGTGAATATTTTGAAACAAGGTGTCCCATAATATTCCTCAAACTGAGCTATGTGAGTACCTCTTGTTTTATCTCCTGATGATGCCAGCTGTTCTCAGGAACTGAAAATGGTAAATCACTTCCCCACATTTGTTATGAGATAAGACGTTTACCATCTTGACTTCATGTGGACAAATTCTCCAAGTGAC
Source organism: Carlito syrichta (assembly GCF_000164805.1). Classification (NCBI taxonomy): domain Eukaryota; kingdom Metazoa; phylum Chordata; class Mammalia; order Primates; family Tarsiidae; genus Carlito; species Carlito syrichta. The sequence goes on from NW_007183134.1 coordinate 866,798, forward strand.
AAAGTCAGGAAACACTGATTCATGCTGCATCCCTCTGCACTTTCTAGATCTTTACTGTCTTTAGTATTTCATTTCAAAGATCCAGTCTTAGTTTTAATACATTCATTTTCTTCCTTATTACAATATGATATATGGTGTTCATTTTGCAAGTGTAATTCAATCAACTAGTTGCTCAATGGACTATTAAAATAAAATAGCAGCCTGTTTCCCTCAGCCTCTGTTAGATCACTCTATGTCCCAAAGTACCTCCTATCACACACCCTGAACCCATGCTCCGCCCTCCGCTCCTGTAAGTAGGTTGCTCCTGTCTCCTTTCAGCCTCTTCTTCTGCCCTCTTCTCCCATTTCTTCTTTATTCTCAATCTAATTCCCACTGACATTTTCCTTGGATTCTTTTTTGCTTTATAGACACTTTGTCTGTTGTCATACTCAGCTTCTGTCTGCATTGTGTGCTTCAATTTCAAATCACTGGGAGCATAAACTGTATATCACTGCTTTCCTCCCTAAGTCACAAAAGAAAAAGGAAAAGAAAAAGGAAATCATCTTTCTGCCTGAGTGAAACCTTATTCATGCAGTTAGTCAGTGGGTCTGTTGTTTAATACCAGCTGGAGTGAAAGCTGGACATGATCATGCTAATGAGAGAACTTCTGATGCAAATGAAAAGCATATGCTTGGGAGAAATAGCCTGGAAAAATATGGTAAAATACCCATCGGTAGGAAAATCAAACTTAAAAATAGTATTCTTAGTGTTTTGAAGTCATAAAAACACTTAGCTTTCCATAGAATAGTAGAATGTATCCTTCATACAATGTCTCTGGATTTATGTGTTAATTTTGAGTGTGTCTCAAACAAATGGTAAGATCTTCAATTTTGCTCATTAACAAGCGGTGAGGGATTCAGTTAGCTGAAGTGAGAGCAGCTCTTCAGTGAGATTGCCTCCAGAAAGTCAGCTCCCATGGTGAAGGGTTCTGCCATCTTATGCGATCACTTGTGTCTATACCCATCTGTTTCTTCCTATCATTTTTAGGAGGAGTATCTATCACTAGATATGGCATAAACTATATGATATGCAGTAATGGACCTATAACCAGAAATGTGGATTTGAATGTACATAGAGTAGCAATCTAGCAAATGTTACAAACCCATTTTAGGAACAGTGATCCACTATTTATCCCTGGAAAAGCACAAAGCTGTCTCCCAGTGGTCCTCTGTTCTTTGAACTCTTTTATCGACTTGTCGACTTGTCACCTTCTCTGATTACATATACAGCCTGCAGAACCTAGACAGAAAGATATTCCAGGTTCTTACTCCCAACCAGAAAAGTGTTTTCAAAGCAAAACAAAACAAAACAAAATCCCACACTTATTTATCTCTTCTAACCCTAGGGAAGCTGAGAGTTTGACAGATAAGTTTAGAAAGGCAAATGTGCTTTGCCTAAGACTGAAATGTGATGGCAACTTTTGCAAATACAGAATGAGTTGCAGACTACAGCTGATCGGAGAACTAGAGGGAAAATAGGGAGACTTCATTAATTCCTCTTCTGGCTCTTCATAACATGGCCTCAGTATTTTACTCAATATGAATTCCCTGAGTAACAAGTACACCCAAATTCATATTGCAGGCCATGATTTATTTTCCAAAGCCAAATAGGAATAATTTTGAATACCCATAACTCTATTATCTTTCAATAAAAATGAAGACATTTTCCTCATCCTTTTATTAATCGGGTCATTTTTTAAAAACTAGGTTAATTTTTTAAACTTTATAATTTCTTAATATAATATAAAAAGTAGTGTGCATCTGTAAAAGATACCTCATCTTTATTATGACATTGACATTTCTCTTCATGAAGAGAAGCAAGATCATGCCAATACTATTTTAGCCTTTCTCCCTTATGAACTCAATGAATTCATAAAGATAAATGTCATAAACAGAGATCAGCAATCATGCAGCATATATTACAAGGGATTTCATTTTGATCTGGCAGGAGGTATTGCTTTGCAGTATTTTAAAAATTATAAAATTTTGAGGGTTTTTTGCTTTTAATTTAAACTTTTCAGATGATGTAGTATTTTCTTTCTCCATTCTTTTATGTCTCTTCTTCCCTTCTTGTTCATTCTCTAAGTCACATTTATTTTGTAGGACTATATCTCTAGTAGGTGTGAATAAATATTCTACTTTCTATATTTTCCCCATTGCCAGTCTTAATAGATCCTTGAATTATAACCATGTGGGAAACAAGATTCATGGTCCATAACCTCAGATAGTCTTCATAATATTTTGAGGTAAAAATCTGGTGAATTGTTAGATCTGGAAGTAAGAAAGATAATATAACAGCCAGGGCTCTTATAGACTTTGAAGTGCTTTGTAGGAATGCAGAGAAGCTCTCAATACAACACAAGTAATTTTACATGTGCTGTACTATCATCCAGCGTTATGGTTTATCACATCATCATAAGTCCCTGTGGTTATTCAGAGAGCAGAGATGATGACAAGCATACGACTAGGACTTAAACAACTAAACCATAATGCAGGAAAATTGTACCAACAACTTAACTACACCAAAGTATAACTTTGAGATGTTGGTATAATGTCAACAGAACCACTGAATAGTGAGGAAGGTGTTGTGCCAATTGTATTGTTGTAAAAGAATATGACAGTCATAGAATGGGCAAAAAGTGCTTAAGGAAAGCTATTATGGTTCACAAAGATTCTTGCAGATTTGCCATTATGAATAAATAACCAATCAGCATGGCTCTTGGAAGGACACAGGAGCAACACTGAGCCATTATTTATTTAGAAATGCAATGAGGATCTGGGTAAAGTATAAGGACCCCGAGAATTGTGGAGGTTCTGGACCATGGGAAAGAGATGGTATTAAATTATCCTTCCTCATCATCTATTATAGTGTTCTGTGATTCTACCTGCTATACAGAAAGAAGCTGTTCCCTAGTTGCATTTTTTAAAAAGGATGTGATCAAAGAAATCTTTCTGGGGCAGTGAATGACTATGAAACACTAAACTAAAAATTGTTGGCTAAAAGAGACTTTAGGAGCCTTTTAGCTTTTTGTGAGGAAACAAAGGTTCAGGGAAGGTTAACTAACATTTACCAAATACTTACCATTAAAAGACAACCATTTAAAGCATCTGAAAATGGCCCTAAGGACAAAGAGCAAATAGACAAACATCTGTTCAAGAGAAATATATAAAAATTTGGTAAGAAAGATGATAGTCTGTGGTATTGTGCCAAGACTGTTTTCTCTTCCCTCCTCCCTGCTCAGCAAGATAGAAACTTCACTCTATACCACTGTACCCAAGAATACATATATATGTATGTCTTTCCCAGGAAAAGCAAGACATTAGTGCTTCTCATCTTGTCTCTGGCTGCCTCTTGCTAAGGCTAGGTCTTAGGCAAGTGTGATCAAGAGGTGGGGGCTCCCTTCCTCTACCCAATCCTGACTCATAGGACTCAAGCAAGCATTCTGAGAATATGGGAATCTTGATAACCCTTTTCCCACCTTATGAGGCAGTAGGGGAGATAAATTAAGAGAATATTTCCCCCTTCCTCCCCAACCCCCAGTTTTCAAAGCACTCAGCCATTATAGCAGGGGTGTCAGAAGCTGCATTATCCCCACTCCCAGCTCCAGATCCCTAGCTTAGAGAGTTTACCTGGTAGAAGAAGCACACTATGAAACAGATAACTGTAATATTTTCCCAAAGGAACTGAGTTCATTTGCAGTAGAACATGAAGAAGTTAAAGCCTAAGGGTGCTCTTAGGAATAGGAGAGATTGTGGTGAGGCAATTAAGACAGTCAAGATAAAGGCTAAATTGTTACACCTTGTTGAAAACAACAGAGCAATAAAACCAGCAGTTGCTGGAGTTTAATAGCTGGGTATGGTTAGGAAAAAAGAGAAACAGAGTCCAATTAAAACTACTGTCATCCCAGTGTCATTTTACAAGTTAAGATGGATATGATAAACCCTAGTGTAAGCACTAAAACAGCAAAAAAATAAAAATTAGAAAATGTTCATTTTTTATAGAAGGAGGCAACATAGAAGAGATGGGAAAGCTAAAAAGACATGAGATGTAGAAGAAAGAAATGACAGACATAAATCCAATTATATTAGTCATAACATAAATTGTGAAAGAATGAAAATTCAGTCAAAGGAAAGACTATCAGACTCAGAAAATAAAAGCAAGATCAAACTATATGCTATCTACAGTAGACAAATTTTAGATCAAAGGTACAAGTAGATTGACATAAAAGGATTGAAAAAGATATATATGCATACAGCATGATAATCACAAGAAAACTAGAGTGACTACACTGACAGCAGTCAAATAGACTTCCAAACAAAAAATTTTGCTATAGATAAGCATGGACATTTTATTATGATATATATCAGTTAGGAAGATAGAACAATTATATGCATAACACACCTAAAATGGAGATTCAAAATGCATGAAGCAAAAACTGCCATATTTGATAACTCAACAATAATATCTGGAGACTTTAGTATCCCACTTTCAATACTGGATAAAATAACTAGGCAGAATATCAACAAGAAAATAAAAGGCTTGAACAGCACTTCAAACCAACTAAACCTAATGAACATCTATAGAACACTCAATAACAACAGAATAAACTGTATATTCTTTTCAAGTGCACATGGGACATTCCTCAAGATGAACTACATGCTAGACCATAAACAAACCTCAATAAATGTAAAAGGACTCCAAAGTATGTTCTTCAACCACAATGGAATAAAATTAGAAATCAATAGCAGAAAAAACATTTGGGAATCTCACAAATATGTGGCAAACAGCACACTCCTAAAACACCAGTGAGTCAAAGAAGAAATCACAAGGGAAATAAAAAAACACTTTAAGATGAATGAAAGTGAAGACATACCAAAACTTATGGGATGAAGCTAGAGCAGAGCTTAGCAGGAAATGTATAGTTATAATGCCTATATTAAAAAAGAAGAAAGATCTCAAATCAACAACCTAACCTTCCACACTATTACACCAAAAAAGGAGCAAACAAAATCTAAAGCAAACAGAAGAAAAATATAATAGAGATTAGATCAGAAATTAACACAATAAAGACTAGAAAAATAGAGAAAATCAGTGAAACTCAAAGCTGGTTATTTAAAAAGACTTACAAAATTGACAAACTTTCAAGTAGATCAGCCAAGAAAAAAAGAGAGAAGACTCAAATTACTAAAATTAATAATAAAAGAGAGGACTTACTCTCTTTTATTACTATTTATTTTACAAAAAAAAGAAAGGATCATAAAGTAATACTATGAAAAATCGTACACCAACAAATTAGATAAACTAGATGAAATGAACATATTCCCAGAAAAACACAAACCTCTCAAGATACAAACCAACTAAAAAAGAAATGGATATTCTGAATAAATCTACTACAAGTGAAGAAATTTAATTAGTAACCAAAACAAAGAACTATCTAGAAAGAAAAACTTAGGCCCAGAATTGTACCAAACATTTAAATCAAATGTTTCACAAATTCTTCACAAACTTCTCCAAAAAATAGAAGAGAAGGAACACTTCCCAACACACTGTATGAGGCCAGTATTAATATGATACTCAATCCAGACAAAAACATCACAAGAAAAGAAAACTACAGACCAATGTCTCTCTCTCTCTCTCTTTTTAAACTTTAAAACAGTTTATTAGTAAGAAAAAGAGGAAAAGCGAAAAGGAAGATTCATGGAAGAAAGACCTACCATGGGCAAGTGTTTCAAAAAAGAAAAACTGTCCAGTGGCTCTTATTAACATAGACATCTACTTCCTCAACAAAACACTAGCAGACTGAATACAGGAACAAATAAAAATAAGATAAAAATAATTATACACCATGACCAAGTGAAATTTATTTCAAAGATTTGAGGTTGTTTCAACGTCTGAAAATCAATTAATATGATAGCTCATATCAATAGAATAAAAATCAATAACCACATGATCATTTCAACAGATGCAGGAGAAGCATTTGACAAAAATCCAACACATTTTCATGATTAAAAACATTCAACAAACTAGGAAGAAAAGGGAATTTTCTCTCAACATGATAAAAGCCATATGTAAAAAAACCCTAAGTATGATACTTAGTGGTGAAAGACTGGATGCTTTTCCCCCTGAGATTAGCAACAAGACCAGGATGTCTGCTCTCACCACTTCTATTCAACGTTGTACATGAGGTTCTATCCAGGGGGATTGGGCATGAAAAAGAAAAAAAAAAAGCATCTAGATTGGAAAGGAAGTGGTAAAACCATCTTTATTCACAGATGACATAATTTTGTACATAGAAAATTCCTAGAAACCCACTATAAAAAAGCTATTAGAACTCATAAACAAGTTACACAAAGTTTCAGGATTCAAGATTAATGTACTAATATCAGTTGTATTTCTTTAAAGATTAGAAACATAGAGAAAATCAAAATCTAAATTAAGAAACAATCCCTTATAGTATAGCATCATAAAGGATAAAATATTTAAGAATAAACTGGACAAAATAAGTGCAAAAGTTGTTCTCTGAATACTATAAAACATTGCTGAAAAAAATTAAAGACAATCAAAATAATTAGAAAAACATCCTTGGTCATGAATTGGAAGACTTAACATTAAGGTGATGACACTTGCCAAACTGACCTAAATATCTATTGTAATCCCAATAAAAAATCCAGCTGAATTCCTTGTTGAAATTGACAAGCTGATTCTAAAATTCATATGGAATTGCAAAGACCCAGATGAGCAAAAATAATCATAAAAAGAACAATGTGAAAGACTCACACTTCTCTATTTCAAAACTTACTACAAAGCAATATTAATCAAGCCAGTGTAGTAGTAGCACAAGGGCAGACATATAGATTAATAGAATAGAAGTGAGAGTCCAGAAATAAACCCATAAATCTGTTGTCAACTAATTTCTAACAAGGTTGCCAAGACCATCTGATGGGGAAAGAATAGTCTTTTCAAAAAATGGTGCTGGACAAATTATACATTGGCATGAAAAATAATGAAGTTGGACCCTTACATTACACCATATACCAAAATTAACTCAAAATGACTCAAAGACCTAAGGGTAAAGGCTAAAACTATACAACTCATAAAAGAAAACATATAGAAAAATCTTCATGACCTTGGATTTGGCAAAGAATCCTTAGATATCATGCCAAAAGCATGAGCAACAAAGAACAATAGATCAGTTGAGTTTCAAAGGACACTGTCAATTCCTTCGGTAAAAGGTAATACTATTTACATAGCAAAAACATGGAACCAAGTTACTGCCCACTGAAACTGGACTGAATCAAAAAAAAATGATACATATACACGATGGACTATTATGCACCCATAAAGAATAAGAAAATTATGGACTTTACAGCAACTTGGTTGAATTTGGATTTTATCATACTCAGTGATTTATCACAGAAACAAAGAACTGAGTACCACATGTTCTCACTCTTAAGTGGACTCTGAACATTTACCATAATACAATAAGAAAGGGATTGGCAGTAACTGGAAACTGCCAGGGGAGCGGGGGAGGCACATAGCATCAATAAGATACCTGATCTCAAACCAGGTGAGGTGGGGACCAAAGGGAGGCCCAAATTTGCCTGTATAATAACCACTGGTATACCTAATCCTGAATTGTACTCCACATCTTTAAAATAAAAATTAAAACATTTAAAAACTTTTAAAAGAAGAAAAAAATCAAAAAAAGAAAGGGAAAGGGCACCAATAGAATGGAAGAAAATATTTCCAAAGCGTATATCTGATAAAGGACCTATATCCATAATATGCAAAGAACTCTTACAATTAAATAATAAAAAGTGAACTAATCCAAATTTTAAAATGTGCAAATGATCTGAATAGACATTTCTTCAAGAAAGATGCTGAACATCATCAATAAATCATCAGAAAATTACAAATCAAGATTTTGAGATATCACTTCACACCTACCAGGATGGCAGGAAACAAAAAGTCAGATAACAAGCATAACAAAGATGTAGAGAAAGTAAATCCCTTTTGCACTGCTGGTGAGAATATTAAATGGGGCAGCCACTTTGGAAAACAGTCTGGCAGTTCTTTAAACTGTTAAACATAGAGTTACCTACCATATGACTGACAATTTTACTTCTAGGTATAGACTCAAAAGGAATGAAAACATGTGCACACAAAAATGTTCACATTAAAGTTTATAGCGGTATTATTCATCATAGAAAAAAGACAGAAACAACCTAAATGTCCATCAACATTTGAATAGATTATGAAGAATGGATAAACAAAAATGGTATATCTATAGAATGGAATGTTACTCAGCCAGAAAAAGGATTAAATATTGATACATGTTATAAGATAGATGAATCATGATAATATTATAAATGTAAGAACATACGACCAGACTCGGTGGCTCAGCCTGTAATCCCAGTACTTGGGAAGGCTGAGGCTGGTGGATTGCCTGAGCCTGCGGGTTCGAGACCAGCCTGGGCAACTTGGCAAGACCACGTCTCTACAATAAATAAAAAAAATTAGCTGGGTGTGGTAGCGCGCACCTGTAGTTCCGGCTACTTGGAAGGCTGAGGCGGAAGGATCGCCGGAGCCCAGCAGGTCGATGCTGGGGTGGCTGTGAGTGTGCCATGGCACGCCGGCCTGGGCGACAGAGTGAGACTCCAACTCAAAACAAACAAAAACACACACACACACAGTCACAAAAGACCTCATATTATATTATTTCATTCATATGAAATGTCCAGAACATGGAACTCTAGTGATACGAAGTACAGTAGAGGTGTTTAGAACTAAGATTTGGGGACAGGGTGAAAGCTGAAGGGTATAGGTTTTCTTTTTGAAGTAATAAAGATGTTCTAAAATTGACCATGTTAATGGTTTCACATATCTGAATAGATTCTGAAAACCGTTGAGTTGTACACTTTAAATGAGCAAACTGTAAGTATCTCGATAAAGCCACTCTTAAAAAAACTAAACTAAACTAAAAACCTACCATGAGCTCAACACAGCACTAAACATTTTACCTCATTTCTGTATTTCTATTTTGCAGATGAGGAATCTGAGGCTAATAATATTTAAGTCGCTGTCCCAAGGTCACACTATGGGGAAGTGACAGAGTAGAGCTGGCAACAGAATAGGAAAAAGTGACTCCCAATTAAATGTCAAATCAATGTTTATTGACTTCTGCTATATATCGAGCTAACTACTTTCCATATATCATACTGTTCAATTTTTGAAACACCTATTGTAATAAATTACTTACCCCCTTTAGAAATAAGAAAAAGCATATTAATAGAAGCTATGTAAACTGGAACATTTTTGTATTTTTTTTACTAGTCCACCTTACTATAACTGAAGGTCACCTACCTCCACAAAGGTTAACAGAAAGTGGTCTAGACCCAAGTACACAGGTACCCTGAAAAAAAAATCTGCTGCTGAAACAATGTTCTCAGTATTTTACTTCAATTATTTTTGAATCTTGGTCTCAGCTTAGTAGACCAGGTAAATGCAAAGACCACCCTCCTAAAAGCTGAAATTTTCTAAGCACTAATTTGATTCCTGTCAAGAGTAATGTGTTTTGAGCCTGCATTTCTTCACCACTTATTTATTTAGCTGAATTGTAGATCAGCTTAAAAAGTCCATTAATGGTGAAATAACCTCTTTCAGAAGGGCAATTGTACAAAATGTGTTAGTACTTTTATAGAGAATAAAATGCTTAACAAGAAGATTTGCCTTTGAGATTTTGGAAAATCAGGCCTTCAGAGGCAACACACATCTGCCAATGGGATCCAACAGGTCAGCTCCCTCACAGCTTTCTAGAGTTTTCTTAAGAAAGACTCTGAGGGCAATAATAATCAGGCCCTAAGGCTAAGAGAATAAGGAGGTGATGGAAAGGGTCACCCAGAGGGGCCTTCTTTATCTGATTTTACTCTCTCCTCCCTCCACATCCTGAGAAATGAACAAAGAGTCACACAGAGCATCATTGTCAAGGAAAAGAACAGAACCTGCATCTAAAAGCAGAGAAGCTGCAAATTCGATTTGGTTCTTCCTAAAGCAGGTCTTGAACAAGAACTTTTATTGTCCCAGGTTAGTGTTCAAAATGTAAAGTGCTGGTTATTGTTAAAGACAAAATATCATGTGTTTTGTAGGATAGTAAAGGAACTATATTTAAGGGCTACCTGCCATAAAAATCTTTTTTTTTTAGTGTTTTAAATATATTGATTTATTTTATTCATAAGACCAGCATGTACTAATTATTTCATCCAGACAACTTAGTGACCACAAGTGACTTTAAGAACTTTAACAATGGGTAGACTGCCATGGCGAACAGGAGCTTCTGTAAGTAGATCAGGAAGTTCTGGCCTCACCTGAAAATCCAGATCCCTTAAATGGAGCTTTTCAAGCTCACTTTCCCAGTCTGGAATTTCATGGTCATGCCCGAATGAGTTTATCTCTGGACCCATCTCCAGGAAGTTTCAGGCCTGACTGATAAATGTCCATGCACAGGTGAGCAACAGTCCCAGATCTTTAGATGTATAATTGCATCCATGCACCTAAAAAATGTGAACAATTTCGCCCTGACACACGAGGCAGTTTCATGTGAACAGATTCTCAAGTGATGAGTGGGCACCTCTGAAAACGCCAACTGTCAGTCTCAGGAGAAATCAGCAAGTGCCCTCAGGGAGGCAGTCTAGGAAGGGAGTTCTGTGTAGATCTCTGAAACCGGGTCCATCGGCTGCATTGACGAAGTGAGGTGGTTCCAGGTGGGAGTGGGGGAACTATATTTAAGGGCTACCTGTCATAAAAATCTTTTTGTGAAACAGTGGGTGGCCTGAAAGAGTGGATTTCATGGGAACAGTTTGCCTTGTATGCAAAAAATATTTTTTACATCATGGCCTGAGCAACATAACTATTCTTTTTAAGATTCTTGGAATGACTGATGCAATGCAATCTACTGAGAAAGGGAAATAAAACCTGGGGAGACCTGATGAAATACCTATGAAAGTATGTCTCAGAGATTTAGGGTCATTGGGCATTTTCCCAGGAAAGTCAGTCCTAAAACTGCTAGTCTGTCAAATTTCCAACCTGATACTATCCCTGAATTTCAATTTATGCAAGAGTGAAAAATCTTTCAGACTCTGAAGGTATTCAGAAAAAAATACGCAGCCAGTTAAAAGTTAACCAAGACCTAAATGCCTGGGTTATCTATCTGCTATTCTCAGTGTGTTACTAACAGAAGCAGTTTTTAATAAAATTTAAAAAAAAAAAAATGTTTCTCGCAGTAAAGATGCCTGGTTGATGCTTTCTGCTTCATACAGCAGAACTACCAACCACCCTTTACTATACATCTTTTGTTAACTTCAGCTTCAGTCAAAATTTTGAACATCTTTGAGAGAAAAGAGGTGCTAGGAAGTATTTTAGGTATCCATTACTCTGAAACAAAACAGGAACCCATCTTGCTGGGAAAGAAATGCCTGCAAGTTCTAATAGTGAAAGAGAAAGTTGCTAGGCTCATTCTCTCTCCCTCTCCCAGTTCTGTATCAGATTTCTGGAAATGTCTCAACATAGTTTATCTAGACAGCAGCTGACACAGGCCAGTGATTCACTTTGGGTTGACAAAGTGATCTCTTGGGGATAGTAATCTCTTTAGCTTGTGATTGTAGGATTTCTATCCACTCTTTCTGTAATACACACACACAAATCAACTTAGAAAGAAACATTTATTTGCAACTTGTCAGTAATAAACTTCTAAGGCAGTCAGCATATTTTACTTAAAACTTTAGGTGGAAAAACTTGTTGATACTGTGCTACAACTTCCAGTTAATTACCACTGTCCCCCCAGCTCATCACAGCTTTGGCTTTCCTATTGTGGGGTTGGACGATAATTAGTGTGAGTGAGAATAAATTTCTAGGCCATCTTTCTACATTTTCCAATATTCTTTGACCTTATGTCCCTACGAAGAGAACTCCATCAGAGGAAGCCTCCTGACCTCTCCCACCTCCATCTCATTTCCTCTTTATAGGAAGAGTTGTCACATCTCCCTGGAAAGTTTGAGAGAAGGTTGAGCAGACTTGAATATTCTGGCAGCTCCTCAGAGTCTGCCTTCTCAAACAGGGGTCTAACTCTACCCAAGCTCCCGGGGCTGGGTGACCTTGGTGGGAGATGCAGAAGGGATGGAAGGAAACTGTGGTTGGCAAGTACTTGGGTGAGTTTAATTCTGAAGAGTTATTTTGAGTTAAGCTTATCGTGGCCTTGAAGCTTTGTCCTTCAAGCCAGAGTTTATTTGTAATAATGCTGATTTTTAAAAAAATCTCCTTCTGTCATAGTTAAATTCACAGAGACAGAAAGTAGAATAGTGGCTTCCCAGGGTGGAAGAAGGGAGGAACAGGGAGTTGTTATTTACTGGGCATAGAGTTTCAGGTTTGTAATATAAAAAGAGTTCTGGAGATGGATGCTGGTGATGATTACACAGCAAAATGAATTTATGTAACAACACTGAACTGTAAACTTAAAAATGGTTAAGATGGTAAATTTTATGTTATATAGATTTTGCCCCCAAATAACTCCTCCATCTAATTCCTATACCTATGTTCCTCAAGGTTGGGCAGTTTCTCTTTATTAGTGTCGATGACTAAAAAGAACCAAAAGCTTCAAAATAAGATTCCTGGCTTCTCTCAAGTGTCTCCCTCACTCCTTCCCTTGAGAGGAAATCAGCTTGCTTTCTAGGGAAGCTCTCACCTGCTCTCAGCACCAGTCAGCCACTGGAGGCTGCCATAGAGGAGAACTTTCCACCTCCACAGAAGAGGTTTGAGGTTGTCTAGGTCTTCCCAGAAGGGAATGAGTTAGTTTAATTCTGACATGAAGTATCAGGAAGCCAATTTCATTGCATATTAAGCTATGTTCTTCAACCTAGCTTTTATTCATCCACTAAATATTTATTAAGTATTTTATCATCTTCTAGGCACTTTTCTAAGCACTTGAGACAGAGTATAATGCTGTTCTTCTCATCTCTATCTGTCTGATCTGGGAATCTTAATTCTTTATCGGAGAAGAGAAATACTGAAGAAAGACAGAAAAAGGTGTTATGTATTGACTCTCTCAAGCCTTTACATATTTTTATTCTAAGTAACTCAATAAGGAATACATATAAAATTCTCAATATATCCCAAAATGAAGTCAGCATTACCCCATCACCTTCCTTTCTAAATTTTAACAAATGCCAGAAATATGAAAATTTAGAAAGGAAAGCTAAAGAATAACAATGACAATTAACCTGGAATTAGGAGAATCAGATATTGCCATGCTTAGGGGTTAAAGCTAAGAGAAATCAACATAAAATGGGTGAGATTAGCCATCTGCAGAAATCATCCCCGGAAATAAGCCACCCAAGAGATGATTCACAAGCATATTGCTGGCAATTTGAGGGTGCTTTCTAAGTCTCACCAAGGGGTCTAGTATGCTTCCCTAAAAGGGAAGTAATCAATTTAAAATGTAACTGGTGGAAGATTAGCAGTAATTTAAGAAATTGCAAACTGTCACAAGGAAATGACAGAGGTTTTAGATGACAGATAAAGAATATAGAAAATGAATACTAGAGTATAATTTGTCAGTGTGTCCTCACAGCCTTCAGGGAAGGAAAAGTTCTGCTTCTAAAGACTTCTACATATCTTAGAAATATTCCTAAGACCAAGAAAGGCAATTCATCTTAATCTATAGTTGGATAGTCCCTAATTACAGCTGAATCTATCTGTTCTTATCCTATATTAACTGATAAATCTCCTCTTTGTTTTTTTTTTGAGTTGGAGTCTCATTCCGTCGCCCAGTCTGGAGCGCAATGGCTCACTCACCACCATCCCAGCATCGATCTTCTGGGCTCAGGCGATCCTTCTGCCTCAGCCTTCCAAGTATCCGGAACTACAGGCACGTGCTACCACACCCAGCTAATTTCTTGATTTATTGTAGAGACGAGATCTCACCAAGTTGCCCAAGCTGTTCTCGAGCCCATGGGCACAGGCAAACCCCTCACCTCGGCCTCCCAAAGTGCTGGGATTACAGGCTGAAGCCACTGTGCCAGGCCAACCTCCTAATTTAACTGCTGCTCAAGCACCAACTCCCATCTGAGTGGCCCAGTGTCATGTGCAAAGGACCACTAACAGTCAACCTGATAGATACAATCTCCAGGGTAAATGAATGAACAAATATGCTCCTTTCTAACCCATTCTTCATGAGTTGGATCAATTGAATTGTTCCTCTGCTAATTTTAAACTGCTAATAAAATTAGTGTACATTCTACACAGTGTTGTGTTACTCAATGTGCTGCTGTCATCTAGGCATATTAAGCCACAGAACATAAGCATCTAGTTTGCATCTAGTCTCTCTCTCTCTCTCTCTCTCTCTCTCTCTCTCTCTCTCTCTCTCTCTCTCTCTCTCTAATTCTTGTTTTATCCACTGACTGTCATTCATTTCTCATTTACTCGGTCTCAAAATCTTAAAAACTTTTCTTGAATTCTCTATCTACATTTCATTCTTAATGCTCCAATCAAGTCCAGTGAATTTTTCCTTCTTATTGTTTCTTCTACCTATGTCTAGGTCCTGAGAACACCATACTTATGTGGTGGCAAAATATTTCAAAATAATAATTGATGTGATTATCCATACTCACTCCTGTGCTCACCTTAATCATTCATTTGTTCTCTAACATCCCTCCTCCCTTCAGACAACAAGACAGAAAACACCCATGGTCCCCATGTAGCCTCTTTTTAGTACCAGGAAGCAACAAAGAGCAGCAAAGGCAACCAATGCCTGATTCTTAAATTCAGAGCCTTTTGGTCTTGAAAGATCTCCAAGCTGAAAAAGAGGGATATGAGAGGGATAGGCTGACAGAAAGCAAGAAATAGAGCTAAATGTGAGTGCAGGGAACTTGTGTCCTGCCTTCTGCCTCCTCAGGATGAATCCTGAGTGAATATCATAGATATCCTTATTTAAGCTTAGGAACCCATGAAAAGAAAGTTCTTCTGATGAAGTAGGCTAGAAACAGCAAATCATGAAGAGAAAACCTTTGCCTACCACCCTGCCATTACTGAGAAGAAGCTGTAGGTGAACATGGTGTTGTGACTCCCATTCATGTGACAATTGAAGACAAGGTGCCTAGTGCCCTAGGACTGGAGTGGTGTGGGGAGCATGTGAAAGTTCCCATGGCCCTTCAACAGGGGACTTGTGTTATCTAGGAAAGGAGCCTGCAAAGAATGTCACAGTCCATATGAAGGAACTTCTCCTAAGGAGGATTCTGTGTAAACAGTTGCTGTTCCCAGTGACAGTCCAACCTGTATTTGAGCAACCACTAACCCATGCCTACACAAAGGACAAACAAGATGCATGACACTGGAAACAAGCTCCACCACAGTGAGAAGGGTAAATGAATGTTTCCTACCTCTACTCTTCCTACTTCTACTCCACACTTTTGAACTGATACAGATTCAAAACCCTGAAAAAACACAGAACTCATGGACTCATTTTGCCTAGAAGTAACCAGACTAAATTTTCTGCAGCAAATAAAATGGAAACTTAGTACCAGATATTGAAATGAATTCTAGAACAGTTAGGGGTTTTATTTATGTTGTTGTTGCACACTTGATTAGGGCCTTTAAAATTTGTACCTGCTACCCTCATATTACCAAAACATCTTTTTAATAAGCACCCTGCATCCATCTTATATATTGCTGCCAAATTAATCTCCCTAAATGCCTACTTTAACAATGCATTCCGATGGCTCCCTGTTGCTTTCAGGCTGAAGTCCAAACTCTTCATTCCTGAGGCACTGTGAAAGGTCCTACACCATCTGCTCCCCAATCCTTTTTAACATTTTACCTTCTGCCATTTTCAATAGGACTCCTCTATTTCCAGAAAGTCAGCCCCCTGACTTCCAGTCTCTCTACCTTCTTTCATCATCTTCTCTAATCATCTTTACCATATTTAAAATGTTATCTCTGCTTCTTTATTTTATAGAAATCTGAACTTATTCAGTTATTCAACAATTGGTTTATTAAGTCCATCGTTGTACTTTTCTATACACACTTCTCCACTGTTGTGCTTCTATGTTACAAGAAAAGTAACAATGGGAGATGTGAGGAAGGGCAGATTACCAAAAGATGAGGCTGCTGGGAAAGCCTTCCTGGAAAGTGTGTGCCTGTACTGATCCATAAAGGTGGGGAAGATTTTTAGATATACAGAGATGGAAAAGGTGGGGGAAAAGAAATCTACAAGGAAGAGGCAAAATTGTGAGTAAGGAAATTACCCATGTGTTTGGGGACTACTGAATAATTAAATTAAGCACAAGCTGAATGCTCCATTTTCTTAATTCCTAAAATATTTATTGCCTATACCACTAACTCTTGTATGTAATTAATATCTATATGTATACCAAATTATCTCTCTGTATATACCATTTTACATAAGTTATCAATCAGTTGGCCTATTAAAATGGTTAATGCACATGATTTATGTCTCCACATAGATAAATGTTACATGGATATGGGTGGCACATCTTAAAAAGTTACACATAATTTCTGACTGAGTTGTACCACCTTTATTAATAACAATACATGAAAAGCCAAGGAAACTTGGGTTCTAGATCTGAGCACTGACTTCTCTGTGAAGCCAAGTGCCACTTACTTCTCATTTAGGGTTTCTGGGAAAAGAAACATCTAAGATGACAGATGTACAGATGGCAACAGTTAACAGTGATAGTAACAAAATCAGGATACAATAAAAGCAATAGAAAGAAAGTAATAGACATGGAAAAGAGAACAAGATGGTCCGACATAAGAATAATTGATATTCCTGATATACGGAACTAAAACAAAATATGACAAAAAGATGTTTCAAGCATATTCAAAGTTTTTTAAAATACAGAACTGTATACTCCATTTTTCAATGGAGTCTCTGATTGCTAGTGTCACTGCTGAAGGAGCCAGTTCTTCCAAGCAGGATGCTAACCTTCTAACATTACAAGTTAGAAAAACTGAATCTGTCTTGCCATAGAAAAAATAAATAGTATTTAAATACAGTTAAGTTCTTTTAAGATTAGGTCAAGTGAATTTTGAGTGTGGACTGGTTTAGGCAAAGTATCAATGTTTTTAGTGTGGTTTTCATGTGGACATATGTTCTGAGTGATACATCTCTAACTTAGAAATAAAACTTTTAGAACATAGATCAGTTTTTGATTTGGAAACTTCCTGTATTTCTTTTGTAATAGCTTCAGAGCCTAGCAGAACACTACACTAAGAGCAGGACTTTAGTAAACATTTGTTGGGGGAAAAATGAATGTGTGCAGGTGCTTATTTTTTAATTAATTGGAAAGAACAGTAGTTGCTTGTGTGTTGGATGGGAAATTCCCACTTCTTCAAGCAATAATCAAGCACACAATTACTGCACACAAAAAACAATAATAAATATTTTTAAAACAGGGCAAAGATGGTGGCTATATTACATAATCATCTCTTCTTGGAAGATCTAGATGGGGCAAAACTGACAAAGATCAACAAAGTGAGGTGACATATTCAAGGGAGATTCTGGGTAAACTAGACTTATGATTCCGTGGCTCTTTTGGAAAAGCATATAATAATGTCCATTGTCAAATCACCTTTAATTCATTTGTTAAATCATTTATTTAATTTATGCTGTTTCATTTACTTATTCAGCCAGTGTAATAGTTTCTGACCAGAGCAGTAACCAATACTACAAATTTAGCAGCTAAAATAACACAAATGTATTGTCACATACACCTGCTTGGTCAGAAACACAGGTTGAACATCACCCTGAGGCTGGCTGCACTTTGACATTCAACCAACTGGGCTCTTATCTAAAGACTCTGGAGAGAATCTATGAGGAAACCTGTACAGGCTGTTGGCAAAAGTCAGTTCCTCGTGGTTGTAGGACTAAAGTCCTCAATTCCTTTCTGATTACCAGATGGGGGCTACTTCAAGCTCCTAGGTGCCTCTAACTATCTCTCCAGTCTTTGCATATGGGCCACCACACAGAAGAGCAAACAACAAAGCATTAATCCTTCTCACTCTTGCAATCTCTCTGATCTCCTGTTACTTGGATAGTTACCTGGATTATTTGGAATACAGTCCACCATATCTTAAGGTTCCTAGCCTTCATTATATTTGCAAAGTCTTTTTTTTTTCTTTTTGCCATTTATTTGTGACACACTCACAGGATCCAGGAATCAGAGGGTGAAATTCTTTGGGAGCTATTCTGCACACTACAGATTGTTGTTACAGACCTTTTTCAAAAAGTTCCATATTCAGTGAATAGTAGAAAAAAAAGCTGATCATTAACCTGTTGAAGCTATAGCAAGAAGTTATCTTGTAGTCACGTCTCATGAATAATCTCATTTTTTAGCTTGTTAAAAAAATATTTCCAACCATTAAGTATATGAATGGTTCTACACTGGTTATTTTATAAATGATCAAAGCATATTTTTATTATGAAATCATAGACAGCATACAGAAATTGGTTTTAAATATATAGTGAGGCTATGACTTGTGTAATTAATTTATTGCTAAATATTCTGCTATATGGAAATAGGAGAATTCTTTTGCACTGCCATTGAGAGGGAAATGTTACATTTTTCTAGTGTGATTTAGCAACATATAGAAAAGTCTAAAAATGGGCATAGTCTTTGACACATAAATTGCCCTTCTAAGAATTTTCGTAAAGAAATAACAGTGAGAGTGAGGATAGGATTAAGATGGCTAGAATGAGTTTCCCTTATGGAGTAAACCAAGATAGAGTTTCTTCAGCACCCAGAGAGAAATGGGTCCAGCAGCATGCCCCACAACTCTCCAAAAAGTGATAGTAACCACTTAGAGCAAAGAAGAAGAAAAAAAATCCATCAACCTGGACTGGAACTGGTCAGACTCTTGTCTGCATCACCACAGTCCACCACAGCCTCCTGACACAGTGGGGAAGGTGAGTGAGGAGAATTCAGGAGTTCTGTGGTTCTGCCATGAACTTACAGGGCCATCTGAGACTTGTGGGACTCCAGTCCCTCATGGAAAACTGCCTTACCCACAGCCATGCTCTGCCATGGAATGGTGAAGGACAAAAAGTCTTGAGCAGCTCCAGCCACCATTTCCCAGGAACTTAGCTCTTGTGTATGACACAGCTACTTTCTAGCCAGCCTGGGAGAGGACAGGCCCTAAAGGCAAACTCTGAAACTGCAGACAGTTCCAGACTGGACAGGTTGCCTGAGAATACCTGAGGTCCTGAGGCTGGCTGCACTTTGACATTCAGATCACAGATTGACTGAGACCAAGGCAGGAGCCAGAGGGGATGCATTGCCATAGCAACCTCACTCCTCATGTAAACTCCTTTGTGCTGCCCTGCACAACAGTATTACGCCAGTGGACTGGAACTCCCTCCTAACCCCCACTGGGATAGGCAAGGGTACACTCTTGTGGTATGCTCAAGCTCTTTGCCCCTACCCCTGCACTCCCCTCAAAGGTTCAAAACAGACAGAGTACCACCCTCAGCCTAAGCTGGCTGGGCACTTTCTTAGAGCAACACTTGCCAAGAAGAAACCCTACAGTCACCATCACAACTGGCTTTCTCTCACAAGCACTACCTCCTGGCCAGAGGTCAACAGTACAATCCACCACATTGGATATAATATCTCAGTTTTGGAGAAGGTCTGATCCCAAACCTCTCCAAGTCACTCCAGCCACTAACAATGCCATGAGCCAGTACAGGTATGCAGCACAGGACTGCTATAGCAGGCAATTGAGAAATTCACCACACTAAGGATATAAACAGAGGGTGCCAAAAATGTATATACACTTTGAGATGTTATCTATGTATTACTTTTTGAAGTTGAATTAAATTACAGCAGCAATGTGTTGTATGACAGTCTCTCAACTGTACTTCCACCATTTTCTTTGACTGTCCTGTCTGTCACATGGTGACACTGGTATTCATTTGATTAATGACATCTTTTGAGCAATATCATACTTAAAATGTGTATACATTTTATTGGTAGCCACTGTATAACCCAAGGGAATCCAACAGTGCCTATGTCAGCCCCCTACTAATCTCATATAAAAAAAAATTGTCCACCCAAGTGAGAAGGAACCAGAAAAATAATTCTGACAATAAGAAAAAACAGAATTCTCCAATACCCCCAATAGACCACACCAAATCTTCAGCAACAAACTCTAACTAAAATTAAATTTTTGAAATTTAAGACATAGAATTCAAAAAGTTGATTATAAAATTGAACAATTAATTTCAGAAGAATATTGAAAACCAACATAAAGAAATTAAAAAACTATTCAGGACATGAATGCAAAATTATCTGAAGAGATAGACATCTTTAAAAAAAATGCTGAGGCCCGGCTTAGTGTCTCAGCCTATAATCCCAGCACTTTGGGAGACTGAGACAAGTGGATGCCTGAGCCCATGGGTTTGAGACCAGCCCAGGCAACTTGGTGAGAAGTCATCTCTAGAATAAATAAAAAGCAGGTGTGGTAGCACACGCCTACAGTTCCAGCCACTTGGAGGGCTGAGATGGAAGGATTGCCTGAGCCCAGCAGGTGACTCTGGGGTTGCCATGAGTGTGCCACTGCACTCCAGCCTGGGCAATGGAGTGAGACTCCAACTCAAAAAAAAAAGATGAAATTCTGGAAAGGAAATAATAATTTAGAGAAGTACAAAATGCAGTGGAAAGTTTCAACAGTAGACTATAACAAGCATAAGAAAGGATTGCAGACCTTGAAGACAATGCATTTGAATTAACCCAATAAAGAAAAAACAATCAAGAGACTAGAACAAAGTCTCCAAGAAATGTGGGATTATGTGAAACTTTCAAACCTAAGAATCACAGGAGTTCCTGAGGAAGAAGAGAAAGCAATAGGTTTGGAAAACCTATTTAGGGGAATAAGGGAGGCAGACTTACCTGGCCTTGCCAGAGATCTAAACATCCAAATACAAGAAGCTCAAGGAACTCCCAGATGATTCATTGCAAAAATGTCATCCCCAAAGCATATAATCATCCAGGAATGCAGTTAATGTGAAGGAAAGAATTTTAAGAGCAGTGAGACAAAAGCATCAAATAACTTACAAAGTCAAACCTATCAAAATAACAGCAGATTTCTCAGAAGAAATCCTATAAACCAGTAAGGATTGGAGCCCCATCTTCAAAATCCTCAAACAGAATATCAATCAGTGAAGGAAATTGTATCCCTCAAAAATAAGTTTCATAAATGAAGGATAAATGAAATCTTTCCCAGACAAGCAAACACTGAGGGAATTTGTCACCACTAGACCAACTCTACAAGAAATAATCAAAGGAGTTTGTTTGTTTGTTTTTTTGAGTTGGAGTCTCACTCTGTCACCCAGACTGGAGTGCAGTGGCCGCTCCCGGCCACCGCAGCCTCGACCTGCTGGGCTCCGGCGATCCTTCCGCCTCAGCCTTCCAAGTAGCCGGAATTACAGGCATGCGCTACCATGCCCAGCTGATTTTTTGATTTATTGTAGAGATGAGGTCTTGCTGCCCAGGCAGGTCTTGAACCCGTGGGCTCAGGCAATCCACTCACCTCAGCCTCCCAAAGGCGCGGGATTACAGGCTGAGCCATCAAGCCCGGCTCAAAGGAGTTTTAAATATTGAAAAGAAAAGAAAAATCAAAATATGGAAAATGCAGGCAACCCCCTGGTGTCCCCTCTCACTCTGGAAGCTTTTCTGTACTCTCAGTAAATCCTGCTTTCAGAAAAAAGAAAAAAGAAAGAAAGAAAGAAAGAAAGAAAGAAAGAAAGAAAGAAAGAAAGAAAGAAAGAAAGAAAGAAAGAGATACTAGAAGCCATAAAGCTCACAGGCCTTATAAAACACCAACATAATAGAGAATTTAAATAATAAATCGATAAATAAATAAAGCTAGCAACCAATATAATGAATGGAATAGTAACTTACATGTCATTACTAACTCTGAACGTAGATGCTTTTCAATGCTGGACTATAAAGATATAGACTGACAGAATGGATTGAAAAAACACAATTCAAATACCTGTTGCCTTCAAGCGAGCCACTTAACTCACAAAGTCTCTTACAAACTCAAGGTAAAGGGGTGAGGTTTCCAATGCTAATGGAAACCAAAACCAAGCATGAGCAACCATTCTCATATCAGATAAAACAGACATTAAATTAACAAGAGTAGCCAGATGTGGTAGCTCACACCTGTAATCCCAGCTCTTTGAGAGGCTGAAGCATGGAAACTGCCTGAGCCATGTCATCCTAAATGGAGAAAAGTTGAATGCATTCCCCTTTGGTACTGGAACAAGGCAAGACTGAACACTTTCACCACTACTATTTAACATAGTACTGAAAGTTCTAGCCAGAGCAATCAGGCAAGCAAAAGAAATAAAGTGTATCCAAAATTGGAAAAGAAGAAATCAAACTATCTCTACATGCCAATGTAAAGTTTCAGGACATAAAATCAACACACATGAGTCAGTAGGACTGATATACACCAATAGCAACCAAGTTGAGGACCAAATAAAGAACCCAATGCTATTTACAAGCAACCAAAAAGCTGAAATACCTAGAAATGCATTTAACCAAGGAGGTGAAAGATCTCTACAAGGATAACTACAAAACTCTGATGAAAGAAATTGTAGAAGAAACAAACAAATGGAAAAACATCCCTGGCTCATGGATTGGAAGAATCAACATTGCTAAAATGACCAATTTGGGTAATTTATCCAAAGTAATCTACAGATTCCGTGCAATCCCTATCAATGTCATTTTCCACAGAATTAGGGGGAAAAAAGCCTAAAATTCATATGGAGCCAAAAAAGAACCAGAATAGTCAAAGCAATCCTAAGAAAAAAGAACAAAGCTGGAGGCATCACATCAGCTGACTTCAAATTATACTTCAAGACTGTAGTAACTAAGACAATATGGTACTGGTACAAGAGAAGACACATGGACCAATGGAACAACATGGTGAATTTAGAAACAAACCCAAACACCTATAACCAACTGGTCTTTGACAAAGTAGACAAAAACATACACTGAGGAAAGGGAACCCTATTCAACAAATTGTGCTGGGAAAATTGGATAACTACATGCAGAAACATGAAACTTGATCCCTATCTCTCACCATACACAAAAATTAACTCAAGATGGGTTAAAGACAAACTTCAGCTCTAAAACCATAAAAATCCTAGAAGAAAACCTAGGAGAAATTTTTCTGGACATCAGACTAGCCAAAGAATTTATGGTTAAAACCCCAAAAGCAAATGCAACAAAAACAAAAATAAGCAAAGAGGACATATTTAAACTTAAAATTTTCTGCCTAGCAAAAGAAATAATCAACAGAACAAACAGGCACTCCACAGAATGGGAGAAGATATTTGCAAACTATACATCTGATAAATGACTAATATCGAGAATCTACAAACTCAAACATATCAGCAAGAAAAAAGCATATAACCCCATTAAAAAGTAGGCAAATAACATGAGCAGATATACAAATGGCCAACAAGGATATGAAAAAATGTTCAACATCACTCATCATCAGGGAAGTATAAATTAAAACCACAGTGAGAAACCACCTTAATGGCCATTATTAAAAAATCAAAAGACAATAGATGCTAGTGCAGTTGCAGAGAAAAGAGAACATATGTACACTCTTGGTGGGAGTGTAAATTAATACAACCTCTATGGGAAGTGGTGTAGAGATTTCTCAAACATCTAAAAGTGAATCTACCATTTGATCCGGTAGTCCCATTACTAGGTGTTTACCTGAAGGAACAGAGGTCATTCTACAAAAAAGACAACTGCACCTGCATGTTTATCACAACACAATTCACAACGGCAAAGATGTGGAATCAACCGAGACGCCCATCAACTGATCAGTGGATGAGAAAAATCTGGTTTATATACACTATGGAATACTATTCAGCTATCAAAAAGAATGAAATAATGTCTTTTGCAGCAACTTAGATGGATTTGGAGACCATCATCCTAAGTTAACTAATTCAGGAACAGAAAACCAAATAGCACACATGCTCATTTATAAGTGGGAGCTAAACTAAGGATCGGCAAAGACGTGGAGAATGGACGCTGGAGACTCAGAACAGGGAGGGAAAAGGGGTGCAGGGACAAAAAAAGTCACCGATTGGGTACAATGTGCACAAGTGGGGGTGGTGGTACTCTTAAAGGCAAGACTGAAAACTATTTGTATTCTCCAAAACTATTGAAATTTAAAAAAGAAGAAGAAGAAAAGAAATAACAATGAATATGGATAAAGCTCTCATTCAAGAAAGCATAGCTAGAATATGAGAAAATGATTTTAAAAATTGTACTTCTTTCATACAGTGAAATAATATTTTATGATGAAACTTGTAGACAGGTTTGGCAACCTGACAATATAGGGGGCCTATGTCTCTGTGTTACAACCAAATTTGGAGGAGCTGGAAAGATCTCAGATATTCTCTGTGACCAACAGATGCAGGAGCAAAAGAAACATCTGGATGGGAAATTCAAGCCAAATTCCCAATGGTCCAGCAGCTCACAGGGAGCATGATTTTCCTTGCCCCTCGGTATAGCACAGTTATGATGGAAGAACTTAGACTATAAGAGGTTTTCATAACTCCAGCGCAACACAAGCTACCAACCCAAGGTTCCTGAGAGAGTGGCACACCTGGAGAATGGTGTGATTGGGGCTCCTGCATGGATCAGAAACGGAGAGCCTAGCAAGTAGGAGTGAGTGTAAAGCTCTCTGGCACTTCTAGATGCAAGCCCAGGGCCCAGGGGAAATCATGAATTGACTGAGGTTTGTTTTTGCTGTCAGTGGACTGAGAGTTAGAAATAAAAATTAAGTTGAATGACGGAAAACAAAGTTACATTTCTTGCATACAAGATTTCTACTCAAAATATGTAAACAGAGAAACTAGATACTCTATAATAGTAACAGTGGCTCTCTCGCTAGATGTTACCATTATGTGTGATCTTGATTTTATTCTCTGAGAATTCCCATAATTTCCATTTGTTAAAATAATGGAGTTACTATGAGTCTCAAATGTGGAAGAAATAATTATTTCCTGTTACTCAGCCTAAAATAGACTCTTCAGCACCACTTCTGTCCAGCAGATAATCTACCTAAGTTACTGTATCAAAGTGTGCAAGTATTTGTGGAGAGGAGAATCTCTCTCAATAGTAATTCTGTCCACACTGGTTCCCACTGAGACTTCCATTGTCATTCACCCCATGGTTCCTTTGCCATACAGTTTTTCATAGTATTCCCTTATAATCTTTTTTATTTTTTAAGGAGATAATGCCAGAGATATCCCTTATTTTATTGCTGATTTTAGTAATTTGAGTCTTCTTTCTCTTTTATGTTGTTCAATCTAGCTAAAGGGTGGCTAATTTTGTTGATCTTTTCAAAGACTCAGTATTTTATGTTGTTGATTTCTCTACTGTTTTTTTAAACTCTATTTCATCCATTTCTGCCTTAATCTTTACTATTTTCTTTCTTCTTCTTGCTTTGAGTTTCATTTCTTTTTCTAGTTTCTTCAGGTAGAAGTTTAGGATATTGACTTAAGATCTTTTTTTTTGTTTTAAACATACATGTTTACAGCAGCTATAGATTTATCTTTAAGCACTGTTTCAGTTGTATGCCATAAATTTTGAATGTTGTGAGTTAACTTTCATTCAAATCGTTTTTCAATTGAATGAAAAATTTAATTTTATTCGTAGGGAATTATAATTTCCCATGTGATTTCTTCTCTGACCAATTGATTATTTAGGAATGTATTCTTTAACATTCACATATTTGTGAATTTCTCAGAGTTTCTTCTGTTATTAATTTTGGATATAATTCCATTGTGATTGGCAAATATATATGTATGACTTCAATCATTTTAAATGTATCAAGGCTTTTTTTAATGGCCTAATATATGGTCTATCCTAGAGAATGCTATATGTGCACTTGAGAAGAATATGTACCCTGTTAAAGTTGGGTAGAATGTGCCATCACTGTCTTTATGTCTAGAATAATATTACTCAAGTCTTTTATTTCCTTATTAATCTTCTAATTGCTCTATCCATTATCAAAAGTGGGATTGAAGTCTCCAACTACTATGTCTTCAATTATGTCAGATTTTGCTTCATATATTTTGACTTTGTTTTTAGGTACATATATTTTTGTTATTGTTATATCTTCCTGTATGTTAATCCTTTTATAGTTATAAAATAAACTGCGGTGTCTCAATTAACAACTTCTTCTTTTTTTTTTTTTTTTTTTAGTTGGAGTCTCACTCTGTTGCCCAGGCTGGTGCAGCAGCACACTCATGGCCACCCCAGTGTCAACCTGCCGGGCTCTGGCAATCCTGCCTCAGCATTCCAAATATAGGCATGTACTACCACACCCGACAATTTTTTTTTCATTTATTGTAGAGACAAGGTCTTGCCAAGTTGCCTGGGCTGGTCTCGAACAAGCGGGCTCAGGCAATCCATTCACCTCGGCCTCCCAAAGTGCTGGGATTACAGGTTGAGCCACAGAGACTGGCCAAGTAACAGTTTTGTTGTTTTTTTTTCTTTGAGTTGGAGTCTCACTCTGTCGCCCAGACTGGAGTGCAGTGGCCGCTCCCCGCCACCGCAGCCCCAACCTGCTGGGCTCTGGCGATCCTTCCGCCTCAGCCTTCCAAGTAGC
>NW_007183134.1:893565-900232 GCF_000164805.1 Carlito syrichta
TGTGTGTGTGTGTGTGTGTGTTTAATTGTACCTTGCTTTGGTTTCTACTTTTGTTCTGTTTTTTATATTTAAAAAATTTTTGTCTGTCTTATTTTGTTCTACTTTTCTCTGTAGAGTCCATAAATATTTTAGGAAAATAATTTAGTGTTAATATTTAAATTCTCTTCTGAAAATAGAAAATTGTTGATCTTCTACATAAATCTACCAAACATTTCCTTTAGTGAAGTGACTGAGGTTAAAATTTCTTTAATGAAATTTTCAAATATTTAAACTGTTATATATGTAATAAATAAAAACAGTGTTATAAACACTTTCAGAAAGCATGCTATTTATTAGAGGATATCTTTTACAGAGGAGGAAAATTAGTTTAAAAAATTTCCTGGGCAACCCCCTCGGGTCCCCTCCCACTGTGGGAGCTTTCTATCCTCTCGTTAAATCTTGCTTTCTATTAAAAAAAAAAATTCTTAAACCAGGGTGTCTGGGGAAGATGAAGATCCATCTCCTTCCTGTTTCTGTGTCATCTATCTTTCCCATCCATGTATCTAAATGTAACTAAAAACCCTGAATATTTTAGGTACAACATAAGAAGACTCTGTCTATAATACTGAGTGGTCTATTGCAGAAACAAAGAACTGAGTACCACATGTTCTCACTCATAAGCGGACCTTGAACAATTATAATAAACTATAAGAAAGGGATTGGCAGTAGTGAGACACTGCTGGGGGTGGGCACAACCTCATCAACAAGGGTAACTCCATAATGAACATCTGTATACCTAAATTGTACCCCACATCTTTAAAATTAAAAATTAAAAAAAAAAGACTGAAAGAAAGTCAAACTGTCTAGGGATCTCAGGATTCAAAGAATGTCGCAATGGTACATTCCCTTTATGTATCCCAGAGTTAGAGCTGAAGAAGTCAACAACCCACAAATGCCAACAGGCAAGACAGAAAAAGCCCCAACAAAAACCTGTTTTTGTTTTTTTTTCTTTGAGTTGGAGTCTCACTCTGTCGCCCAGACTGGAGTGCAGTGGCCGCTCCCGGCCACCGCAGCCTCGACCTGCTGGGCTCCGGCAATCCTTCCACCTCAGCCTTCCGAGTAGCTGGAATTACAGGCATGCGCTACCATGCCCGGCTGATTTTTTTTTTTTGATTTATTGTAGAGATGAGGTCTCGCTGCCCAGGCGGGTCTCGAACCCGCGGGCTCAGGCAATCCACTCACCTCAGCCTCCCAAAGGCGCGGGATTATAGGCTGAGCCACCGAACCCAGCTAACAGTTTTTTA
Source organism: Carlito syrichta (assembly GCF_000164805.1). NCBI lineage: Eukaryota > Metazoa > Chordata > Mammalia > Primates > Tarsiidae > Carlito > Carlito syrichta. The sequence continues at coordinate 894,849 of NW_007183134.1, forward strand.
CTTAAAGTATATTCTGTCTGTTGTTAGTATAAACAGAGACACTCCAGTACTCTTTCAGCTGCTGTTTGCCTGGTATATCTTTTTTAATTCTTTTATATTCAGCCTATTTGTGACTTTGAATTTTAAATGTGTCTCTTGTGACTGATTAGAGTTGGATCATGCTTTTAAAAATCTATTCTGCCAATCTCTGCCTCTTAATTACAGTGTAAATTAGAGTGTTTAATCTTTTACATTTAATGTAACTACTGATAAGGCAGCATATATGTCTGACATTTTGCTATTTGTTCTTTCATGATTTTGTTCTTCTACTTCTCCATTATTGCCTACTTTTATAAATAGATATTTCTGAGTGTACTATTTTAATACCATTGCTCTTTCTTTTGGGGGGGGGTCAGAGTCTCATTCTGTTGCCTAGACTGAAGTGCAGTGGCACAATCATGGCTCAGTGCAGCCTCAACCTCCTAGGCTCGGGTGATCCTTTCACCTCAGCCTCTAGAGTAGCTGGGACTATACATGTGTACTACCACACCCAGCTAATTTTTCTTTTCTTTTTTCTTTCTTTCTTTTTTCTTTTCTTTCTTTCCTTCTTTCTTTTTCTTTTCTTTTCTTTTTTTTTTTTTTGTAGAGATGAGGTCTCATTATTTATCCCAGGGATGACCTTGAACTCCTGGTCTTAAGTGATTACCCTGCCTTGTCTCCTAAAGTTCTGGGCTTACAGGAGTGAGTCACTACACTGGGTCCCATTGCTATATCTTCTACTCTATATTTTAAAAATTATTTTATTAGTGACTTCCTGGGGTATTACAGTTAGAATCTTAACTTAAAACACCTAATTTGGGGTCAAGTACAGTGACTCTTGCCTGTAATGCCAGCGCTATGGAAGGCTGAGGTGGGAAGACAGCTTGAGCCCAGGAGTTTCAGACCAGCCTAGGAAACATAGTGAGACCTCATGTCTAAAAAACACAAATAAAAAAATTAGCCAGACATGGTGATGTGTGGTTATGGTTCCAGTAACCCAGAAGGTTTAGGCAGAAGAATTGCCTGAGCTCAGGAGGTCAAGGCTGAGGTAAGCCATGATCATGTTACTGCACTCCAGCCTGGGTAACAGACCAAGACCTTGACTCAAAACAAAACAAAAACATTACCTAGTTTTATTTAATACTAACTCAATTTAATTAGAATACAGACACTTGCTCTAATATATCTGCATTTCCTTTTCCCTGCTTTGTGTTATAATTGCCATATAAGTTACAACTTTATACATTATAAGTCCATCAACACACTTTTGTAAGTATTGCTTTATGCATTGTCTTTTGAATCATATGAGAAGAGTAACAAGAATGGATTTATATTGTCTTTTATGTCTATGTAGTTACATTTGCTCTTTATTTTTTTATTTTTTGAGTTAGAATCTCACTCTGTCGCCCAGACTGGAGTGCAGTGGCCACTCCTGGCCACCACAGCCTCAACCTGCTGGGTTCTGGCGATCCTTCCGCCTCAGTCATCCGAGTAGCCGGAATTACAGGCGCGCGCTACCATGCCCAGCTGATTTTTAGATTTATTTTAGAGATGAGGTCTCGCCAAGTTGCCCAGGCGGGTCTCAAACCCGCGGGCTCAGGCAATCCACCCACTTCAGCCTCCCAAAGGTGCGGGATTACAGGCTGAACCACCGAGCCCGGCAGCTTTTTATTTTTACATATAGATTTAAGTAACTGTATATTGACCTTTCATATCAGTCTATATGACTTCAGTATTTTTTGCAGGGTAGAAACTTGCCACCAACAAATTCCCAGTTTTTGTTTATATAAGAATGTTTTAATTTATCTTTTCTTTTCAATAGATAGTTTTTTTGGATATAGAATTATTAGTTGATACTTACAATCAAGCACTTTCTTTTGTATTAAAATATATTAAATATATTTCCCAACTGTCTTTTGGTTTTTATGATTTCTAATGAGAAGTCAGCTGGTAATCTCACTGAGGAGTCTTTGTACAGCATGAGTCATTTTTATTTTATTGCTTTCAAGATTCTGTCTTTGTCTTTGTGCTTTGACAATTTAACCATGATGTGCCTATGTAGGAATCACCTTGATTGTATCTACTTTTAGTTCACTGAGCTTCATGAAGGTGAAGATAACTGTGGATTATTAAAAAACTAAATTTTGAAAGTTTTCAACCATGACTTTTTCAAATATTTTCTCTGCTCCTTTCTCTTTCTCCTCTCCTTTTGGAACCTATATTAAGCATATGTTGGTCCATTCCTTAATGTTTCACAAGTCTCTGAGGCTCTGTTCATTTTCTTCATTCTTTTTATCTTTCTTTTTCTTAGCCTGCACAATATCAACAGACATACTGTAGTCTGAAGTTTGATTATTATTCTTCTAGTTTAACTTTTCTGCTGAGCTCCTCTAGTGAACTTTTCATGTCATTTATTATACTTTCCAATACTTTTTTTTTTGAATTGGAATCTTACTCTGTTGCCCAGGCTGGAGTGCTGTAGCACACTCACAGGCACCCCAGTGTCGACCTGCTAGGTTCTGGCAATCCTTCCACCTTAGCCTTCCTAGTGGCCAGAACTACAGGTGCGTGCTACCACACTCGGCTAATTTTTTATTTACTGTAGAGACAAGGTCTCGCCAGTTTGCCTAGACTGTTTTTTTTTTCTTCCCTGAATTGGAGTCCCACTCCATCGCCCAGACTGGAGGGCAGTAGTATGCTCACAGCCACTCCAGCATTGATCTTCTGGGCTCAGGTGATCCTTCTACCTCAGTTTTCCAAGTAGCAGGAACTACAGGTGCATGCTACCACACCTGGCTAATTTTTTGCTTTATTGTAGAGACAAGGTCTCACCAAGTTGCCCAGGCTGGTCTTGAATCCCTGGGCTCAGACAATCCTCTCACCTTGGCCTCCCAAAGGGCTGGGATTACAGTCTTTACTCCTTGTAGCACACAGCCACTGAATTTTCTGCTTGGTTGGCTTAGGACTCAGTTAATGGTGATCAGAGACTTTCTTAAGTGGCTTAATCAAGAAATCTTTTATCTTTTGCCAAGAGGTTTTGTGTATATGTATTAAGAAACACCTTCAACACTTAGGCAGTTTAAAACATTACCTTAGCACATGCCTTTTGCTTGTGCAAGACCATAAGGTCATTCAAAGTTTAGAGATTGGAGCCCTCTGTGGTCTCTTTTGGACACACAGACAGACCTTCCTGTGTGTGGGCATTTAAAATCTCTAGGAATATGACAAAACTTTTCAGAATATGACAAAACTTTTCAAAGTCCATTTGGACATCTCATTTCCCACATTGTCCTTTGAGCATTTTGGCCAGGCACTTGTTTGCCCCAACTGGTAGAACAGCTTCAGGCTGAAGGATAGTAAACAATTGCTGATGATGTTTTTTTTGAAAAATGCCTGAGAGTTTTAAGTCAGGTCAAATAATGACAATGTCCTGTGAATGGGGATTTTTCAGGCAGGCAAGAGACAGGCCAAATAGTGACAAAGCTATGGAAATGGAACTTTATAAAGGGCTCCAAACCCAGTCTACTTCTTCTGGTGGCTTCAAGGTAGCTAGTTTTCAAGGTCACTATAGTGTTGTGGAGATGAATGGGATGAGGTCGAGTACAAAAGCCATAAATCCTGCTGTTCTTACTGCGGTTCTGAGGATTTTTCTGAATAAACAAGCTTCAGATTATTGTAAATCTTTAATTAATTTCCAGAATTATGAAAAAGTTGGTTTTACCATTTGCCATTGTCGTCATTGCGTTTATGGATGGGTACAGATCCTCACTCCACCACTCCAGAAGTTCCCTCTCCATGGTCTCACTGGATCCAGCAACTCCCTGTTTTAAGGGTACCCAGGTTTTGCTTTAATCAGGTAGGGTAAAGCACACAGACATGGAAATGACTACCACGAAGGAAGAAGTGTATACTCATAGCCTTGTATAAGCAGGAGGCATGGCACCCCACATAGGGCCACACAAAAATGCACAAGGATTGGTCAGGAGGCAGAGAGAGTGAGGAGAGAACATGAGCAAGATTCTTGATTTTTATTTCCAAGGGAAGGAACAGACAAGATAGGGTAAGTCGATTTCGGATTAGCTAGTTTGAATAATTTCAGAGCTCTGGGACATATAGGCTATTTTAGTTGTCTGGTAGCTGGTCCTGGGGTGACTGGAGCAGGGAAATAGTGGTCCAGAGTGTAATAGCCCAAAAAAGGAGGTGATTGAGGTATAGACTCTGGATTGGTTGGTTTGCATATGAAAGATGCGCTTGCAGGTGAGTCATTTTCTGTTTCTAGGAATTGGCTAGTCCTGGAAGAGGCAGTACCTGTATTATCAGCAAGGCCCCATGGTGTCAACACATCAAAAAAACAAGATTAAAATACATGATTAATATATTCTCTATAATCTCCATGTTATTAATGAGATATAGTATTTTGTGGTCATCCCTCCCTCAATGTATCACATAGCTTCTGTGGAATCCTGCTCCCTCCTCGGGGAGTTGCAAGGACAAGGCAAGCAGGTCCTCTTTGCCCTGGGACCCTTGGACGTGTTTCCCTCTTAGTTAGAGAATGCTCAGCCCCTCCTTCTCAAGAGTCTTTTCCCTTCTAAACCAATCTTTCCTGGTGAATGTTCACAACATATTTGGTGGCTCATTATATTTAGAGCCTGAATCATTGGTAAGCCCTGAAACTAGTGACCCTTTCCTCAAGAGCGGATAGCTTAATCTACCATGAGATAAGGATAAATTTTTCAATTTCCTTCTTCTAGTGCAACAACAAAGGGGAAGGAAAAAAAAAGACCTGTGTTCATATTTTATACTTCAAATCTGACCCTTTCTATCCTGTCACATATATATACATATAATGACATCAGATAAACAAAGCTAAGTAGTGACAAATGTTCATAACTGTTCTTTAAGGCCTATTTCAATTACCATATTTTGGTTTTCTCATCAATTCTGTCCTCTCCATTAATGATAATTTATCCTTCTTTTTATTCAACAGTGCTTAGTTTTGCCTCTTTCATTATTTTCATTCTGAATTACTGCTATTTGTATATGCATATGTGTCTTTTACTGGAATGTTTATCTTTATGTGAAAACCCAGTATTTGCACATAGAGTGGGAATGAAAAAGAAAGGATCAAATGGATGTTATCACCTCTAAAAAGTAATAACATTGAATAATAAGATAAGAAAGTACTCCTCTGATTTTGTCTTTTGGTTTGCTCACTGATTTCAAAGTTTTAATGATCATAATGTTCTGTCTCCCTGAAGAAACCATATGATTAAAAAAGTATAATCATTTAGTAGGGGACAGTCTGTCATAAATACTCCCAAAAATGAGATCTAAATCTAGTTATGCCTATTGTGTAAAAACGTATT
>NW_007183135.1:0-725 GCF_000164805.1 Carlito syrichta
CAGTCACTCCTCATTCACAGCAGTACCATTCATAGGAAATCTTACCACCCCCTGCACACAAAATCCTACTGTTCATTTCCCCTCACTATCAGGAATTCCCCTGTTCACAACCCCAACTCAACCATCACATGTCAACGTTACCTGTGCCCCATCTGGCTTCTTCTTCTGGTGCAACGGCACCCTTACTAAAACCTTTAAGTCATCATGTGTCCTGGTCACCCTGGTACCTCAGTTGACCCTATACACACAAGGGGAATTTGCAACAAAATACACAATAAACAAACCTGCAACACTGATAGTGTCACCCCACCCCCGCCAGAAACGGGCAGTCTTTCTTCCTGTAATCGCAGGAGTCTCTCTTGCCTCTGCTCTGGCAGCAGTAGGCCTAGGCAGTGGGGCTCTAGCATATAGCATTACCTCCTCCCAAGACTTAGCAAATAAACTACAACTTGCATTAGAGGCCTCAGCAACGTCCCTAGCCTCCTTACGACGCCAAATCATCTCGTTAGCCCAGGTCACCTTACAAAATAGGCGAGCCTTAGATCTTCTAACGGCCGACAAGGGAGGTACTTGCCTCTTTCTCAGAGAAGATGCTGTTATTACACTAACGAGAACTGACCTAGTAGAAGAAAATCTAAACGTCCTCAACCATCTAAATGATGAATTAAAAACAGCGCCGCCAACAGCTAGACTCTTCTCCTTTCATCTGGTTGCAACACCCTTTT
>NW_007183136.1:0-1121 GCF_000164805.1 Carlito syrichta
CGTACCTTACAGCACTGAGGCAGAAAAAGCCACGTGGGTTTCTCAATGAGCCACTCAACTCAAATCCTAAGAGATAGGTTGGTGTGACATTTCAGTTATGAAGTCAGTGAAGCACCAGCCTTCTGATAATGTGTGTGCTTCGTGAGAGTAGACATGTGTGTTGGCTAAATTTCCCAAGCTTCTTCTACTATGCTTTAGGGTCAGCCATGTGTCTACTTCATATGTATTTCTATCATAGTCATCTTAAAACAACAGATTCTCTTTTCATAACAACAAGGATAAACATAAAGGAGAAAAGCTGTGCATGGTGATACAGGGAACAATGACACAAGGTCATCCTTTGATCACAAGACACAGAGTGAAGTAAAGTCTAATGACACCACTGGAAGGAAATCAGTGGGAAAATCCAAAGTTTTGTTTGCTTAAAAATAAGTAAAGAAGTCTTTTATTCTTAGTGAAGTGTTCTTATGCTTTCAAACATATCTTCCCCTTTATTTCCCATAATTTAAAAGAAGGCCAATCCTGTCAAGCTTTACCATTTTGATTTCTTGCTGTTCCTTCCTATTTTTTCAACCACAGTGGGTCGAAGTCCACATTGTCAAGTGATTTGAGCCTCTGTCCTGATTAATTAACCTACATAGGAGTTCAAACATCAACTGAAGTCCTATTGCAGAATAGCATAGGATAATAATAGAGACACATGGACTTGACTATGTTGTATCCTTTGTTCTTGTGCCAGCATGAGCTCCATTGAGCTCTTTGACACCAGTACACAGAAGAGGGTGTGCGATCTAGGAACTGAGCCTGATCCAGTGAAGGCTGCTCTTGAGAGCAGTGCCCAGGTAGGAGGGACCTGGAGTCATACCAGACTGACAGTCAGTCACCAAGTGTCATGGAGCAAGTTCCGAGGAAGGGCCATGACCAGAAAGGGAAGCAGGATGCTGTTATGGAAGGATGTATCTTCTGATAACACATCTCCAATGTGATACAAAATTGGAGTCTGTAGACCACACACAAATATAACATTAGAAAAGAGCAATGGGCAAGACCTCATCTCTACAATAAATCAAAAAACTAACTGAGCGTGGTAGTGCGCACCTGTAGTTCCAGCTACCTGGGAA
>NW_007183137.1:0-375 GCF_000164805.1 Carlito syrichta
TTCTTTTAAGAGACAAGGGCTCGCGGGTTCAAATGATGCTCCCATCTCTGTCTCCTGAGTAGCTGGGGCTACAGGGATGCAACGCCACACCCAGCGTATTCTTCCTCTTCTTAATTGACCCGACAAATAATACTGTGTTAAAAAATGAATCATGGCAACAATATTTGTTACGTGTGTGTGTGTGTGTGTGTATGAAATTGAAACAAATGGCATCAATGACAGCAGAGGAAAGGAGGAAAGAATTAGGACTATTTGGTTGTTTTTTTTGTTTTTTTGTTTTTTGAGTAGGAGTCTCGCTCTATTGCCCAGACTGGAGGGCAGTGGCACGCTCCTGGCCACTGCAGCCTCGACCTGCTGGGTTTAGGTGATCCTTCC
>NW_007183138.1:0-996 GCF_000164805.1 Carlito syrichta
TATAGTGGGAGACAGTTGGACTGGAGACTTAGGGTCCCTTCCACCTCTAGTGGTTTGAGGTCTCTGACAGTTCAGAAAGAACATCTCCAGCTTCCTTTAATTAATCTTATCTTGTAATAACAATAAAAGTCCCCAGAGATTAGACATCCAAGTCTTTAAGTCTGAGATTTCCAGAGGTCACTCGAACAAGACTGGAATCTTCTACTCTCATTTTCATCATTACAGGCATTTAAAGGGGTTTATGAAAGAATTTCCCATTTTTGCTTAGCTGCACTAGACACTGTCCAAAGAGGCAAGCGTTACTCTTGCTTTTCATAAACTCGTGGTCTCACTCAACTGCATAAATTGCCATGATTTTATATTTGTCTTTTCTCATACTCTTAAGGAATCCCCAAAAGAATATTTGACTCAAGAAGAAATTTCTTATCTTTGGTCATTCGCATTATTGTCTTGGTAATGACTGTATCTTTGCAGGGGAGAAAATAAGCTTGTGCAACAAAGAGCTTTTGGATTTTGTTGCTGTTCTTAGGAACACCTCTCACCAGCTATGTTTAGCAAAAATATTCAAATCTTTTAAGAACACTGGTGTTGGGGGAGAAGGGAACGAGAAGGTCTTGGTCTCTCTCTCCTGGACTTCCTCATCCACCTTTTTCCAGCAAAGAAGAATAAGCTGATGGATCCCATTTCAGGATGCTGATCCAGTCCCAAGAGTGGGTCTCGAGGTCATTGTGTATGCTCTGTTTTTTTCTGTGGTAAAAGGACAAGTGCTAGAGTATTCCTCCAGACCCCTTTCTGGTTTGGTCTATCAATAGTTTTTCAACCACATCTTGGGAGCCAAAAGGATCTATAGGACATCTCAAGGACCCTAAACATGTTCTTCAAATTTCATTTTTAAATACATATAAACCACTTTAAAATCTGCAATAAAAAAAATACCTTCAAATGTGCTATCTACCAATTTGTAATCCTTTGGGTCTAACATATATATTAATTTGT
>NW_007183139.1:0-731 GCF_000164805.1 Carlito syrichta
ACCTCGAATGTCTCTGTCACCACTCAGAGGAGGCCAGGATGTTACAGAAAGTCCACATTATGGTGTGCTTTGGCACAAGTTCAGGCTCCACTGTCTGAAGGACTCGACCTCGAATGTCTCTGTCACCACTCAGAGGAGGCCAGGATGTTACAGAAAGTCCACATTATGGTGTGCTTTGGCACAGAGCAGTGTGCTATCGTCAATCCTCACATCATATGTCCGTGATTACTGCTCAAAGCATCAAGAGATGTAAGGAGATCCTTGAGTCAGTTTTTAAAAGTAATCTGGAGGACTACACATTTCTTTTTCTTTTTTTTTGAGTCAGAGTCTCACTCTGTCGCCCAGACTGGAGTGCAGTGGCTGCTCCCGGCCACCGCAGCCTCAACCTGCTGGTGATCCTTCCGCCTCAGCCTTCCAAGTAGCTGGAACCACAGGCCAGTGCCACCATGCCCAGCGAATTTTTTGATTCATTGTAGATCAAGGTCTTGCCAAGAGGCCCAGGCTGGTCTTGAACCCCTGGGCTCAGGCAATCCTCTTGCCTCTGCCTCCCAAAGTGCTGGGATTGCAGTCAGGAGCCATCCTGCCTGGTGAGAACTACATATTTACTGAGAGAGGAACTGGGACATCTATTTTGGCTCATGTGTTCCGTTCCCTGGTGTCATCCACTATGGTTTTTCTGTTGGTTAAAACCACTTAACTAGAGGAAAAACTGATTATTCATCAAAGTTCCG
>NW_007183140.1:0-360 GCF_000164805.1 Carlito syrichta
TTGCAGCCTATGCTCCAACCTGAAAAGTGAACAAAGCCAGAAGACCCTCAGAAGGAAGAATAGGATATTGCAGAAGAGAAATAAAAGCAACCCCACCTTCGCTCAAAAATGGAATTAAAGAAGGGAAGAGAAAGGGGGAGAGAGAGAAAAATCTACACAAATGAAGAAAAACCAAAAGAAGACTATGGGTTTCTCCCAGACCCCTGGGAGGGCAGATACTGAGAAAAATGACTTTGGAATGCAAACAATGAAGAGCCCCCCAGAATGAAGGGTCTCAAAATACAAACATAGATATCAAGACAATAATGGAGAGATTAAAAAGAATTGAGGAGACACAAGAAGAAACTAGGAAGGAGCTGA
>NW_007183141.1:0-812 GCF_000164805.1 Carlito syrichta
TTCGTTGAGAATTTTAGCATCTATGTTCATCAAAGATATTGGCCTGTAGTTCTCTTTCTTTGTTGGATCTTTACCTGGCTTGGGTATCAATGTGATGTTGGCTTTGTAAAATGATTTGGGGAGAGTTCCATCTTTTTCAGTCACCTGGAATACCTTCAGTAGGATTGGTATCAGCTCCTCCTTGAATGTCTTGTAGAATTCTGCTGGAAAGCCATCTGGACCAGGGCTTTCTTTTGTAGGAAGTTTTCTTATTACGTAGTCGATTCCCTTGATTGTTATTGGTCTATTTAGGGTCTCAATTTCTTCTTGTTCCAACCTAGGTAGGTTGTGCGATGTCAGAAAGTCCTCCATTTCCTTAAGGTTTTCAAGTTTGTTTCCATACAAGTGTATGTAGTAGTCTCTAATGATCTTTTGTATTTCTTCAGGGTCAGATGTGACTTCGTCTTTTTTGTTTCTGATTGTGCTTATTTAGCTTTTTTTCTCGTTTTTTCTTGGTCAGTCTAGCTAGGGGACCATTGATCTTGTTTATCCTTTCGAAGAACCAGCTTTTTGTTTCATTGATTTTTTGTCTTCTATGTCCTGGATTTGGGCTTTTATTTTGGTGATCTGGATTCTTCTGCTGAAATTAGGGTTTTTGTGGTCTTGCTTTTCCAGCTTCTTTAGGTCTCTTGTTAGGTTGTCAATTTCTGTTCCTTCCATTTTCTGCATGTGTGTTTGTAGGGATATAAATTCCCCTCTTACTACAGCTTTCAGGGCATCCCAGAGATTTTGGTAAGATGTTTCTTCATTTTCATTCGTTTCCAGGTATCTTT
>NW_007183142.1:0-533 GCF_000164805.1 Carlito syrichta
TTTCATTTTGTTGCTGTTTTATAACATAATGAGCTGAGGAAACCTGCAACATCTTTGATGGAGGTTCATTCTAGTGTTAGTATACTTTCAGAGCTTTTAAGGGATCCATATTGAAACCAAAGATCTGAGTATCACATGTTCTCACTCATATAGTGGACCTTGAACATCTACTATAATACTATAAAAAAAAGAACTGACAGTGGTGGGAAACTATGGGGGGAGTAGGAAGGGGAAGGGAAGTGGGACTAACGGTAGTCAATATCTGTCTGGGGATGGGGAGACACCCCTTATCAACAAGGGTGCCTGCACGATGCACATTTGTATACCTAACCCTTAACTGTACCCCACCATTTTATAACAAAAAATATGTTAAAAAAAAAAATAAACAAAAAAAAGAAATTGTATTGGATTCCCCTTTAAAAATACTACTTAACAAAAACAGTGCAAACTCAATATAATTAGCTCTAAGAACATCAGGTATCAGCCTAACAAAGTAACAGTTACCCTACAGCAAGAAACGGGAACAGGTGGTC
>NW_007183143.1:0-27225 GCF_000164805.1 Carlito syrichta
TTTATTGTAGAGATGAAGTCTCACCAAGTTGCCCAGGCGGGTCTCGAACCAGCGGGCTCAGGCAATCCACTCACCTCAGCCTCCCTAGGCAGGGATTACAGGCTGAGCCACCGAGCCTGGCAGGTTACTTTTAACTGTGAAACTTATAAGAACTCTGTTTTTAATACTGCTGTTTACATCTTTTTTTTTTTCTTTTTTTGGAGTCTCACTCTGTCGCCCAGGCTGGAGGGCATTGGCATACTCCCTGCCACTGCAGCCTTGACCTGCTGGGCTAAGGACTGCTGGGCTCAGGTGATCCTTCCACCTCAGCCTTCCAAGCAGCTGGAACTACAGGCGTGTGCCACCACGCCTGACTAGTTTTTTTTGTTTGTTTTTTGATTTATTGTAGAGATGAGGTCTCACCAAGTTGTCTAGGCTGGTCTCAATCCCCATGGGCTTAGGCAATCCTCTCACCTCAGCCTCCCAAAGTGCTGGGATTATAGGTGTGAGCCACTGTGCCTGACTGTTACATCCTTAATCTCTCCTTGGTATGAGTTCAAAACTCAGTTAAATAAACTCAAGAACTGGCTAAAGAGCACATTTTTCTCTGGTAACCACCCACTTTCCCTTGGTTTCAGTTCCTTGTAAGAAACCATTGGATAACTTTTTAGGTGGCAATTCCACAATAGGTCAGGTGGCAAGAAATCCAAAACCATCATACCCTAGAAGGGCTCTGCCATTACCAAAACACTCCCCAAGGATGTCTTATGAGAACTAATCTTTTTTCTTTCTTTTTTTTTTGAGTTGGAGTTTCACTCTGTCACCCAGGCTGGAGTGCAATGGCATGCTCACGGCTACTGCAGCCTCCACCTGTTGGGCTCAGGTCATCCTTCTGCCTCAGCTTCCGAGTAGCTGGAACTAAAGGCGTGTGCCACCGTGCCCAGCTAATTTTTTGATTTATTGTAGAGACAGGGTCTCACCAAGTTGCCTAGGCTGGTCTTGAACCCCTGGCCTCAGGCAATCCTCTTGCCTCCACCTCCCAAAGTGCTGGCATTACAGGCTTGAGCCACTGCGCCCAGCCTGAGAGCTAATCTTCTTAACCAAGTGTTCACTGACAGAGAACTTGGAAGGGGATTGGAAAACAGGTGAGGTATATTCGGAGAGTGTCTCACTTTCTTTTTATTTTTTGAGTCAGCATCTCACTCTGTCATACAGGCTGGAGTGCAGTGGCACACTCACGCCCACTGCAGCCTCAACCTGCTGGGCTCAGGTGATCCTTCCTCCTCGGCCTTCTGAGTTGTTGGAACTACAGACACATGGCACCACACCTGGCTAATTTTTGGATTTATTGTAGCGATGAGGTCTCACCAAGTTGCCCAGGCTGGTCTCAAACCCGTGGGCTCAGGCAATCCTCTCACCTCGGCCTCCCAAAGTGCTGGGATTATAGGCATGAGCCACTGTGCCCAGCCAGTCTCACTTTCAAGTAAGATACATTACTTTTGTTTTAGACGTACTCAATAATCTCAAAACTGCACAATTGACTGCCTGACACCAGGCTATTCTTGATGAATGGTGCCAACAGGTAGCAGCATTATTTGAGAATCCCCCAGAAGTATTTTGGCCCAAACCAGATCATTGCATGGTCCCCAGTAACTGGTGTTAGATATGGTTCAAAAGACTCCTGCTACTCCCAACATAGACAGGAACTCATTACCTTGGTAAACGATAAATACCTACTCTCAGAATTGTGTATGACATTACCCATTTGTTTGTCCTCTAGGAAAAAAAAGGACATAGACTTTCATTGAACAAGGAGAAAAATGGGAACCTGATTCGAGAACAGAACCCCTAACTCCCCTAGGGAAATTCTGGACTTCTTCCTTCTCTCCTTGGGACTCTTCATTTTATACTTTACAAGAGACCTGAATAGTAGAGAATATGTTGCACACTGTGGTTAAGGGAATAGCAGGTGTTTAGATGATGCCTCTAAGGCCATATAACTCATCTCTCAAGAGGACTATGAGATTGGGCAGGTGGTAGTTCAGAATAGAGCTGCCTGAGATATAACATTAGCCTTTCAAGGGGAATGTATTTTGTTTTAGGGGAAGAATGTTTTACCTTCATTCCTGTGTACCTCTTCAAGATTTTTAATAGTAACGAAAAGATCTAGGAGTAAGTTAATAAATCAGAATATTGAGTATTTGACTAATGATCCTGTATTTGGCTCCATGAAATCTTCAGATTAGGCATGAAATTTGTTCTCTTGTGTAGTCTGGACACTCTTGGCTCCTGACTGAGAATTGGACTGTACAAATGTCTATCACAATCTTTCTCTTAGCATTTGTCTTTGTACCAGTGTTCAGATGTGTGATCGCCAGAGTTCAAATGCTGCTGCACAGCTTCTGTTTTGATAATCTGACAAAGGGTAATCCAGCAGAACTGGAAAACCTGACACAGGTTGAAACAACTATCATCTGAAATGTGGAGGTTGAACCAACTGTTAACAGGCAGCTGATATGCAATTATGGCTCCCTAAAACAGTGTTGAAGATTTGGATTGACATACTCTTAAGATATTGATGGTTGTTCCTTCATCCTGGGCTGAATAAGGACCACAAGGAGGTACTGACAACTTAAACTATCTTCCTCCACACTCAGCCTGTACATGGAGAATCCAGCCACCCAGCCACTCTTAGTGTCTATATTAAGATGACTTTGTGCTATGCCACTGTCTTCATCAGTATGGCTCTATTTTTCCAAGAGTCTCCTGCCCAGGCAAAAGACTTAATTGTTCATTACAAGATTTTCCCAAAGACTGTCAGTTCTTCAGTGGAAATCATCAATAGATAATAGAATTTATGAATGACTTACTTCAAAATCCTGCTGTGTTTTATGGACTAGTTATTGTTGTGATTCTTGCCTAATCCTATTACAGCTACCAGTTGAAAGACCTGGCTTAAATCAAATGTTCGATTCTCAGTTAGTTCTGGCCTTACCACCTTCTCTCTAGAATACTGACAAAATTTGCTTGCTGTTAGCTATAAACCAACTTTGTCTTTTCAACAAGTTGTATGGTGACGGGGAGGCAACTTTTGATAATTACTTAGGTAGACATATTTTGCATTTCAAAAAAAAAAAGAACAAATGGTAAACTAAAGAAAAAAGACTGTGAAAATACATAAAGGGACAAATTATGGTTGGGATGATTGCAGATGCCTCATAAGAAATGATGCTTATGAAGGACACCAGAATGTATCACCCTAAAATATGCTTATTTGGCAAAAGGATTGTTCAAGCTGAAGGCAGTTAGCTCTGTGCCTTTTCCCTTCCCTTTCAGTGTAAAAGTCGGATGTGAATTTCTGTTTGTAAAAAAATTGCCTCACCAATACCTGGAAGAGAACTTCCTCAAAGGCAACTCTTAGTGCCAAATAAGACTCTTAATGCGCTTAACAAACCTTAGTAAGCAAACTTTATCTACCATATGTTTCCTAGTTGCCTTCCATAGATATGCCCACCAGAAGCCCCAAATCCCTTTTCCATCGTCAAGGCTCTTTTCCATACTTTATCAACCTTTAAGATGTTATATAAGCCAGGCTCAGTGGCTCAGCCTGTAATCCCATGCCTTTGGGAGGCTGAGGTGAGTGGATTGCCTGAGACCGCAGGTTCAAGACCCGCCTGGGCAACTTGGCGAGATCTCATCTCTACGATAAATCAAAAATTCGCCGGGTGTGGAAGCGCACGCCTGTAGTTCCAGCTACCTGGAAGGCTGAGGTGGAAGGATCGCTGGAGCCCAGTAGGTCGAGGCTGTGGTGGCCGGGAGCACCCGCTGCACTCCAGTCTCAAAAAAAAAAAAAATGGTATATAATCCCCGAATTCGAGCCACCTCCTTGAGTTGCATTTCTTTGTGAACGCTCATGTGTACATATGTGAGTAAATTCTTTTTTGCCTCTAGTTAATCTGTCTTTCATCAGTTTGATTCACAGGTCCTGCAGCCACTGAACCTCGGAGGGTAGAAGAAAAACACTGTCCTCCCCTACACTCACTCTTAATCTTAAAAGCTGAACAGGAGTTTGCTGAGAAAGGAACGGGTAGAGAAATGGATGAGAGCTGGCCATGGTGGCTCACGCCTGTAATCCCAGCATTTGGGAGGCAGAGGCGAGAGGATTGCCTGAGCCCACAGGTTCGAGACCAGTCTGGGCAACATGGCGAGCCCTCGTCTCTACAATCAATCAAAAAATTAGTTGGTTGTGGTGGTGCGCGCCTGTGTTTCCAGCTACTTGGAAGGCTGAAGCGGAAGGATCGCCTGAGCCCAGCAGACTGAGGCTGCAGTGGCCATGAGCATGCCACTGCGCTCTAACCTGAATGACAAAGTGTGACTTCGACTCAAAAAAGAAAAGAAATGGTGGCGTGGTTGTGGGGGGATAATGGAAGAATTCCAGGCAGATGAAACAGGTGACTGGTGGGCTCCAGTAGAAATGCCCGGAGGTCTGGGGCCTGAGTGACCAAGGCAGAGCTAAGTCCTGGGTATGTTCTGGTGCTGGCGGTGGAGGGTGGGTGAAGGCGTATACACCAAAGGGGGCTGGGTTGAAACTTGGTGGGTGAGGGTGTCACAATGGAGCCTGTTTTGTAGTATGAGTACTGCACCAAAGGATCACAGTAGCGGCCTGGAAGAGGATGATGTGGAAGGGGAACACTGTTCTCCACTTGCTGTAGGGAGGGTCTTATGAACACGTTGGCTGTGGTTCTTCACTTGCTGTGAAGGCGTGAGACATGGGTCTGACTCCGTCATTAACAATCTCCGTGTCTTTGGGACTCTGCTTCTAAGTGCTGAGGTTACTGCACTAACCAATGAGATAATTGGCGTAGGCATATTTTGAGGTATTGAGAGCTATTTTCTGGAGTGAGCTAAGAGAATCAACCGTGCTTCACCTGCGTCCTTCTCCTCATCCTCCATGGGAAAAGGATCTTTGATAAGACACTGTAGAAAGACTATTTCAGCATAATATAACTCATCCAAAATAGGAAGCTGGTTCTATTAGCCAGTGAGAGACGGGATTGTCTTTTGAATGCTCTTGCTCACAGCTCTGGCAGGCTTCAGCCTCCTCTTGGAAGAAGGATGGAACAAAACAAATATCACCACAGCTCTTACCTTACCCCTAGGAGAGCTCCATGACTAGGCCACGCTCCCAGGGCAGAAAGCAGAGACCAAGGCAAGGGATCAAGAGAAAGGTCCCTTGGGCCCCCATAAACGCCAGCTCCACATTGCTTCAAAGTCAGTGTATATTTGCATCCTGTTCTGAACTTGCTCTGTGTACTCAATCAGTTACTTAATTGGTTTTCACTGTGGTAGTACACTGTATCAAGCATTCTTTCAAGCACTGTAGATAAAACTTGGAGGTTACACGCTTTCCAAGTTGTAATTCCTATGTAATCTCATCCCCAACTAAAAATTCATGTGGAATGTGGGAAACGATCCAGAATTTGCCTTGCAATCTTTCCCAAACCTCTTCTACACAGAAAATAAACTGCTTTTTTTCCTTTCATGGTTAGTTTTCCGCGGACACCACATAATGCAAAACTTCATGAGTTAGAAAGGCAGCGGTCTTGCTTAAAAGACCTCCAAGCCAGATGCGCTCCCTTAGATGTGACAGGCCTCCTCATGTGTATGTGTCTGACTCAGAGAATTCAGAGCAAAACACAGGCTAACAATTTTTTTTTTAGGCATTTGTATTAATACATTGTTATCAGCTGCCCATGATGACCTCCGGCACACCAATAGGAGCCATGATTACTAATATATTGTTATTACCCAACCATAACTACCCCAGCCCATCACCTGAGGTCATGGAACACTGATGCCTGACAGTGTCCAAATATGTAATTTATGTGACTGCTATCAAAACCAAATACAATTTTGGACACTCCCTTTGGCCCTAACTTCCTCCAGGTTTAATCCCTTTAGCTTTAGGGGTTTGCTTTAGAGCCCTTAAATATTCCTAGTCTTTAGCCTGTCACACCACACTTGCCTTGGAGTGTTGGCCCCCTTTCCATCTGTGAAAGGTGATTAATAAACTTCACTTCTTTTCACTTTCTTCCTTGTTGCAATCTTGCATTATTCCCGCAGAACTGGTCCACCTTGCCTCAGTTTACCCTCTCAGTAATTATCTGCCCTTCCTCTAAAAAACCTGTAAAAGAACATATTGTAAATTCCAAAATGTTATCTAAAATGTCAACATGACCAGGAGTCTTTGTGTCACATCATTGGTCACTGTGAAAGATAATAGATGATTTATTTTCATAAAATGGAAAGAAGTCCGCTAATGTGACCAAGAGCTCATTAGAAAAGGAGGCAGGGGCAACCCCTTTGGTTCCCCTCCCGCTGTGACAGCTTCTTGTCCTCTCAGTAAATCCTGCTTTCTCACCTTCCTGTCCATGTCCCTCATTCTTCCTGGGCATGAGACAAGAACCTCAACCCTGAAGACCTACAACCTGAAGAGCTGCAGAAGATCATCGGAGCTGAAGAGCCCTGCACCACCAGAGGCTGGCTTGTCAGCCGACAGAGCTGGCTGAACCAGGAGAGCTGCCAGAAGAAGGCGAAACTACTAAGCTGAGACACCCTAGAGGCTAGACTTGCCAGCCCACCGAACCAGCAACACTCTCAGGGCCTGGCTTGCCAGCCCTTTAGAGCCAACACTCTGGGGCTTGGCTCGCCAACCCACCAAACTGCAACATTCTCAGGGCTTGGCTTGCCAGTCCATTAGAGCTGACACTTCTGGGGCTAGGCTTACCAGCCCCTTGACGACTCTGTCTGGGGCTTGGCTGGTCGACCCATTGAGCTGATATTCTCAAAACCCAGGCTGACCTGAAAAGTCCGCATCAGTTTTGGCGCCCAAACGTGGGGCTCAACAGAAGGTAAAGGTTAACTGGAATAGACTTGTGAATCCATCACACTAAAGTGAAAGCCTGGAGTCTAGAAGAAGTTGCCTCAGCTGACCCAGAAGAGCATACAGAATCAAACTAAAGTTCGTAAAAGATAAGAGCCACTAATTGACTACCTATGAATTTCCTCCTTATAGCTATACCTATACTTGCTGCCTTTGTTTTCATCTTGATTTGTACCGTTAGATGTCTCCGTCAAGGACACCTTAATCCTGAGCATCCATATGATTGTTTTCTTGCCTAGAAGTCTCCCTCACAGGAACAAACAAAATGCCTACTCTATCTTGCTTCTTGTTTTTGGTATCATTAGTCCTAGCTTCTTATAAACACCCTCTCTCACCCTCCATTACGTTCAGGGCTCAACAGGGGAATTATTCAAATGTTGGATATGTTCACATCGGAACGTGGAGGGACATGCGCATTATTAAATGAAACTTGTTTCCATAGTAACACTTCCTCCCAAGTAAAAGAGACTTTACAGGTTATAAAGCAATAATCAGATCATTGACTCTTTATAAGAACAGGCAGTTTCAGGACCCAGTTGGTTACAATCTTTTTTTATCCCCTAGGAATTTCCAATATATGGACATGGGTTGTTCTCTTAATAGCCCCTTTTGTTGTATTGCTTGTGTTTGGTCTGTGTATAGTTAACCTCCTTATAAAGTTTGTTTCTTCTTGCCTAGAGGCCATCAAACTCCAAATGCTGATGCAGATGGAACTTTGTATGCAACATTCTTTCTACTGAGGACCTTTAGATCACCCTGGGGAGAATGCCTAGCTGCCATCCCCATACTTTCATTGCTCATCTAGGGTTACTGCTCCAGAGGGGGGAATGAGACAGGAGATAACTAGAAAAAGGCTAGGCAGGCAGACAGGAGGGTCCTCTGGTAACAATGTAGTGAATTCCCAGCAGGCCTCAGGCTCAGCATTGGTAAACAAGCTCAGGTGATCCTCTCAAGCTAGAGCTTAAGTACTCACTGCTGGAATCAAAAAGCAACCTATAGGCTCACCATTAGGTTCCTATCTCCTGCCAATTGGTACTTAATACTGACCAATCAGAACAGCTACAGCTCACAGCTAGGGCTAGCCAATCGTCTTGGACTTAGGGTTATGTAAGCACCAGGTTTTCGGCCCCAGGCAGGCAACCCCTTTGGGCCCCCTCTCACTGTGGGAGCGTCTCTGTCCTCTCAATAAATCCTGCTTTCTAAAAAAAAATAGAAAGGGAGGCATGATGATAGTCATGTTGCCTTAGGAAAAATAAAACTTAGAAATAAGGAAGCTGGCCAGGCGTGGTTGCTCAGCCTGTAATCCCAGCGCTTTGGGAGACCAAGGTGAGAGGACTGCCTGAGCCCGGGAGTTCAAGACCAGCCTGGGTAACTTGTTGAGACCTTTTCTCTACAATAAATCACAAAAACTAGCCAGGTATGGTGATGTGCGTCTGTAGTTCAGCTACTTGCAAGACTGAGGCTGAAGGATCGTGAGCGTGCCAGTGCACTCCAACCTGGGCAACATGAGTGAGACTCCAACTCAAAAAAAAAAAAAAAAAAATAACAAGGAAGCTGAAACCCTCCAATCAAATAGCAACGAGTACTTATTTTAACCTTATTTGGACCAAAACTGCTTAGGAGATGTCTGGGAAACATTGTGATTCCCAGTGCTCTGCTAATGAGAAACCGGGGTAGGGAC
This sequence comes from Carlito syrichta, assembly GCF_000164805.1. NCBI lineage: Eukaryota > Metazoa > Chordata > Mammalia > Primates > Tarsiidae > Carlito > Carlito syrichta. Next base: position 8,604 of record NW_007183143.1, read on the forward strand.
TTTACTACTAAAAGATAAAAAGCTTGTTGTAACCACCTTGGGTGTGCCTGTCCACCAGACATCCAAACTTGCAAAACTATCATTAAAGTTTCGCTTCTGCTGCACTCCCTGTCTTAGTGTCCATCCCTTGATTTTGGACGGGTGAGTTTGTTTCTCACAGTCACATATCAAACATTTTTTTTTTTTGGTTGGGGTTTCACCCTGTCACCCAGGCTGGAGTGCAGTGGCAAGCTCACGGCCACTGCAGCCTCGACCTGTTGGGCTTAGGCGATCCTTCCACCTCAGCCTTCCAAGCAGCTGGAACTATAGATGTGCACCACCATGCCCAGTTGATTTTTTAAATTTATTGTAGAGATGAGGTCTCACCAAGTTGCTCAGGCTGGTCTCAAATCCCTGGACTCAGGCAATCCTCTCACCTCAGCCTCCCAAAAGGCTAGGATTACAGGCTTGAGCCACTGTGCCCAACCAGCTCAAGCTTTTAAACTATTCTCTTTGTCACCCACCCTTGGTCTTTGACCCCACTAGTTCCTGCAGTACTTCCCTAGCCCCAGGGCATGAGGGGATTGAGGGGACTCTCAGCTGCGTTCCCCACCAGGGCCAACCCATTGCAGGAACCCTTTCCATGTGAGAGGCAGCATGGGCTGCCTGTGCAGCCACAGGGCAACCTGGCTCAGGGAAATGAGAAGCAAGGTCCCTGCGGGGGGTGCTCCCAACCCCTCCCCTGATGAGTCAGGACCCTCAGCAGCCCTTTCCCTGCCCTTTCTAGTTTTCTGTTGCTGGAGGAGGAAGGCTTTCTAGACCACCTTCATGTCCAGAGGAAAATTCCCTCCAGAGAGGACTATCGTGTTATCCCCTTCCTACCTGTCTGTACTTTGGAACTGAAAGGACATATGATGGAGTCGGTAGATTCAATAAGCAGCCATGTTAACATTGCCTAGATCTGTCAGGTTTTCTAGAGTTCACTTTAGCTTACCGTCTAATCACTAGCCAAGGACAGGCCAGTTTCTCAGAAGTAGCTATTGATAATTGTCTTACAACCCTCCTAGCTTGTTTTGTAAGCAAGTTAACCTAATCAGCCTTTCATAGAAACAGATGCCATCAACATGGCAAAAGTCATGTGACTAACCCACCTATTGCCTGCTGTCCAACACCTGACTCAGTACCTGTGCTTACCTGCCCTCTGTGATGATGTGGAAAAGACCACCCAATCACGTTAATGACCTGTCCCCATCAAGGGGAAGGTTTAAAAGGCACTCAACTTGAAACAGCAGTCAACATTGTTTTGTGAAGCACTGGCCAGATCTTTGAGCTATAGCTGCCATGTTTTCACTGGCCAGGTCATACACTCAATGAGCTATGGCCAGGCCATGTTCCCTAGCTTTGACCCTCTCCCCTACTTTGGGGAGGTGAATCTCCTCTCTCTCTCTCTAACTTACTTTCTAGCCATTGTTTGCTAAGCTATGGTCTGGCCACGTGGCTTCTTGAGCTATGGCAGCCATGTTTCCTAGCTTTGAGCCCCTACCTTACCTTGAAGAGGTGAATCTCCTCTCTCCCTCTCTAACTTACTTTCTAAATAAGCTATATTTTCCAATCTAACTTCTATGCAAATCTTTGCATCTTTTTGCATGACATCAGATCACAGACACCGGCAGATCTGACCTAACGTTCTTGGAGGTCCCCTTAGGATTGTAACCTAACAGGAATATACCACTTTTCTTCTTCCTGTGGAAGATAATTAGCATCCACTAGGGCCAGAGTCAAGTCTAGACTCTGGAGATTCATCAGTGAATGAAACAGAGACCACTGTCCTCAGGACATGATATTTCTGCCATCTGGTATCTAGGTTTAGCTTTTTTTTTTTTTTTTTTTTTTTTAAATTAAAGTCTCACTCTGTTGCCCAGGCTAGAGTGCAGTGGCACGCTCACAGCCACCACAGCCTCGACTTGCTGGGCTCAGGTGATCCTTCCGCCTCAGCCTTCCAAGTAGTTGGAACCACAGGCTCATACCACCATGCCTGGTTAATTTTTTGATTTATTGTGCAGATGAGGCCTCATTGCCCAGGTTGGTCTCAAACCCCTGGACTCAGGAGGTTTAGCTCTTGATGTGTGAAGGGGTAATCTAGAAATTTACAAAGTTCCTCTCTCTCATAACAAACTCTGTTTTCCACAAGTATTGCTGTGGAATTCAAAACTCAAGTTGGGGAGTCAGATGCTGAACACAGAATATTCTTCCTTCTTCCTTTTTTTTTTTTTGCACACCCTTTACAACTCCAACGCTTCCTGAGATAAGTACACACTAAAGAAAGGACATCTCTTATCAGAGAGTGTGAACAAGAAAACCACAGTGGTGTGTTAAAAATGATTCTCCATGTTGCATGCATGACTCTGCCCAGGAGCGCTCATGTGGCCTATCCCTCACAATAACCTAGTGAGACTGTGTTGTCACCTCCATGTTTCAAATGGAGAAAATGAAAACAACACAGAGCTCTTGTCTCTCCTGGGCAGGTCTGCGACAACAGATTAACTGAGCCTTAGCCTGGAAGATAGAATATGTGGCTTTGACTTGGGCCAACCATTACATATGCAAGTGTCTTTGGGAAGGTCACTGACTTCTTGATCCCAGTTTCCTTGTTATTTAGGGTTAGAATCTGAAGTTAGCACTGTGGGTGTCCTGCCCAGATTTCCTTTCAGAGAAAAGGCACCCATCCCCTAGGGCTAAAGACACATAGCTGGCCCCTTCTATGGAGGAGAATTACCCTTGGCTGAGTAGGAGCCTCGAGCCCTGAGGTAACCCCACCATCACTCCTGGGGCAGCCTGCAGACATCAAAAGACTGACATGGAGGCATGACAACTTGGTGTCTGTCTAAAGGAAGGCAACTTTTTGGTGCCATTCACATTCTAGAGCATCAGCCAGAAGCTGGACTCTAGAAGGGTCTTTGCTCATCCCCTTGCTCTGCCCTGTCCAACTTGTTGCTCCTCCTGAGTGCACCTCCTCCCCTACCCCTATTTCGGGCTCTGCTGCCAGTGAACCAGGCCTAATGTTGCCTTTCCTAGAAAAGAGGGCAGGAGCCACACATCCTCCTGCTGTAGGCTGGGGAAGGAAAGAGTGAGTGAGGCTGGTGGGCATAAAGGGCACAGGGAGGTGAGTGCAGGGACAAGGATGCTCAGACCAAAAGGAGACGGGGCTGAGAAGAAGACAGGACAGGCCCAGGCACCTCCCTTTGCTGATCACCTATTGGACATGGAATCCAAGGTGTTTCTCTGGACCAATATACAAAGATTCCATCACATTCCTGTCGCCTTAGCCTCTAAGGACTATTAAGAGTCTACTGCCACACTGGGCGTAGTGGATCAAGCCTGTAATCCCAGCACTTAGGGAGGCTGAGGCAAGAGGATGGCCTGAGCTCAGGAGTTTGAGACCAGCCTGGGCAACTTGGAAAGACCTCATCTCTACAATAAATCAAAAAAATAAGCCTGCAGTTCCAGCTACTTGGAAGGCTGAGGTGGAAGGATCACCTGAGTCCAGCAGGTAAAGGCTGTGGTGGCTATGAGCATGCCACTGCACTCCAGCCTGGGTGATAGAGTCAGACTCCAACTCAAAAAAAAAAAAGAGTCTACTGCCTTCTCCCCAATCCTCGTTCACTCTTGAGGGTAATAATAAAAGCAGCAGGGCTGCTGACATAAACTGCATGATCTATGGAAAATGAAAATGTGGGGTCCTTTGGTCAAAAATCAGGAAAAAATTAACTATAGTACTTAAAAATAAAGCTTTCTGCTATTTAATGTCTTTCTGCGTAAACTACAATTTTAAATTATTGACATGCATCTCACTTTTCATCTTTCTATTGAGCAATCCAATTTTCAGTGTAAGTATAAGAGTATTCAACTCCTATATGGAATAACTGAAATGATACAAATTTGTATTTTATAGCTTGTCCATGCACCTGGATTTCAATCTTACCAGGACAGTAGAAATGTAGCACAAAACAAACTCTACAGCCTGGGCACGGTGGCTCACACCTGTAATCCCAGCACTTTGGGAGGCAGAGGCAAGAGGATTGCCTGAGTCCAGGAGTACAAGACCAGCCTGGGCAACTTGTTGAGACATTGTCTTTACAGTAAATCAAAAAATTAGCCAGGCATGGTGGCACATGCTGTGGTTCCAGATACTTGGAATGCTGAGGCGGAAGGATCACCTGAGCCCAGCGGGTTGAGGCTACAGTAACCATGAGCGTGCCACTGCACACCAGCCTGGGCACAGAGTGAGACTCCTCCTCAACAAACAAACAACCCTACGGTTTTAAATTCACTTCTCGAGATGCTCAGCTTCTATGAATGCTCCCTGCCTGTAGCTTACAGATGAATAAAAAAGAACCAAAAAGAAAAGAAAGTGTAGGTTGCTCTATCTATTCCTCTTTCTCGGTGTTATTATTTTGAGCCTAGGGGTTAACTAATACAAGGAAGGACGATAGGATCTCTTGACTGTCATGTTTCTTAGAATGCCATTGTCTTCTGGTGTCTGAAGCAAGTTCTGGTTTGAATGGGAAGTGTAGCCTGTCGAGGCTACAAGCATTCCTAGTACTCAGCTGCAGACACAACACCCCCGTATTCACTTTGAGTCTTGCTGAATATGCATCATGGCCCACAGAAACTATGTGCTTATGGGGCATCATGCATGTGATATATGAATGGGCTGGCATATCTCCATGTCTCCTCTGCCCATGTGCACGCCCTTTAGTCCCATCGAACTTCCCTTACCCAACACAAATTCAAAGATAAAATTCTTAAGAATTTCAAGAGGGTGTCAGCAAAGCATTAGACCAAGTGCAGGGCCCTTCTGGGTGTGGGACCATAAAAAGCTATGGATATCTGCTTACAGAACATCCCATGTCTCTTACAGAATGTTGTAAACCAGCACAATGGAGAGGATCCAGTTACACAAGGCAACACCCTAGCTGGATAACAGGAGCTGGCACTATCTCAAGGACACTGGATTCCTTCTCCTGAACTCTACCAAGGAGCTCGGTGCTGGGGTAGTTTGTGGCACAGGGCAGGAGAGAGGTTTCTGGAAGGTAGTAACCTGTCCCGCAAGCTCTTGGGCATGCATTCTTCGTCTTTTTTTTTTTTTAGTTCAAATCTCACTCTGTCGCTCAGGCTGGAGTGCAGTGAGTGGCACATTTATGGCCATCGCAGCCTTGACTTGCTGGACTCAGATGATCCTTCTGTTGGGTCTGTCTTCTGAACAGAGTGTTTCTAAGGCTCTTTTGAGCAGAGTCTTAGTTCCTTAACTTTTTTCAATCAGCACTGAAGGTGGGGCACGGGAGTCTTTTTTGCAAGAAACTGCTGAGGCTGTCTCTGTCATTTGAGATTCTTCGGCAGCATGTTAGAGACCCTCATCCTGATATCTGGGACCTGATGGTGCACCTGTTACTCCCAGAGCAAGGGACAATTACTGCCACATATAAGCCAGACAGACAAGAGAAGCATGACCTACACAGCCTAGGAGCAAAACTGCAACTAACTGGTGACTTCAGGTCATGGTTTTTTATGAGCCTGCTTCTCCCCCTCACCACCTAAGAGGCAGAGTCAGGGAAAGAGAGTGGGGAGGCATGACTCAGAGCTCTGTTATTTATGCCCATACGGAGTAAGGACAGTCAAAAACTGAAGGGCTCCTCAAAGCTAATCTGCTAAAGGAATAACGTCAACTCCATTTCTAGCATCAACTGAATCAGACGGGTAACAAATTCAAAATCCGTCAGGCTGCCACTACCATCATCAAGTTACTGAAGATTTCTGTGTCTCTGTTTTTTTATCTCCCAGGTGGAGATAATTCAGCTAGACTCTTTTGGGAACTGAGTGAGACAATATGGCCATAACCAGAACACCACAAAACCTGGATGAGTTAGGAGAGGGCTTTGTGGAATTCCTGCTCATTGTCACTTTGCTCCCAGGCTTAGTGCCTGAGCCTGCAGTGCATCTGGGCCCCAGGTCATGGCCAGACACCATGCTTCTGCTCCATAATGTGCCTGCCACAAAGCTTCTTACTTCACTGCCTCACTGAGACATGGTCGCATACTGGTAGAGTGATGGCCCTCCCCTTGTCAGTGTCCCACCTCCGGCCTCTGCTGTGTTTCTCGGTTCCATTGGACTCTAGGGTTTATCTTCCATTCCACAGAGCAGCACTAAGCTCAGGCTGTGGTGTGTGATCACTCATCCCTAACCCTTTAGGGATAAGCCAGTGTGGTTGTAACCCAATGTGTGTTGTAGCAGAGCCCAGGGCAAGATGGCCCCAACAGGGACAACTTAACAGCTTTCAGATTCTTGGCCATGTTTGCCCTTGGAAACACCCCCCCCACACACACACACACACACTTCCCCCTCTTTGGATGTTTTGAATTTTACCTACCACTTTGTTTCTAGAGCTCACTCTTCCTGTCAGCTCATCGGATACACTGGAACATCAGTGTATTCATGCTCACAGTATAGGATGGAAAAAAAGACCTTCACTAAGCTGGAAAGTTTTCTTGTTTCAAGATCACTGGGAGACCACTAGCCCTGTGGTTGGAACACTGCTCAGTGAAAATCGACCATAGCAAAGGTAGCTGGAAAGGATGCGAGGGATTCAAATCCCAGTGCACATGTCTGTCAGGAACAACATTGATTTCTCTTAGTCACTAGGGCAAACTCTCAAAAGTCCTCACTCTTCGGATCTTTTGTTTTATTGTCTGGGGGACCTTGGCTATCTGTTTCTCTTTCACTGTGAGGCACTGAAAAGCTACATGGAAGCTTTCTGCATATGGGCAGGCCTTGCTGAAGAGTGGGCCTCACTTTAGGACAGTTTCTCAATCTCAGCATGTGTACATTTGGACCAGACAATCCTTTGTTGTGTGAGAGCTGTTCTTTGAATTATAAGATGATTAGCAGCATCCCTATTAGAAACCAGTAGTACATGTGCTCTCCCCTACCACTGAGACAACCAACAGTATCTCCAGGTGTTACCAAATGTGGGGAGTTTGGTTGCCTAAGATTGAGAACCACTGCTGTAGGATGATGAGGCAGGGTAAGAGACACCCACTGCTAGCATTTATGGGTCTTTTCTTCTGGAAAAGGCAGAATTCCCAGAGAGAAATCTTCCCACTGGAATGGGAATGCCTGTGGAATGCGCCTTGGCTGCCATTGTTGGGGAAGCTGAGGAAGAGAAGGGGACTAGGAGTCCCACTCTTCAGGATTTGGACTTCCACTCAATCCCCGTGCTTTCCTAAGGCTCCTCATCTTGCCTTCATTGTCTGTATCATCCCTCAGTCTAGAATGCCCCACTTTGTCAGCCTTGTCAGAGGCAACTTTGAATCTGCAGGAGTGGGAGAGAGGATCTGGGATCCAAAGACTTTTTTGTTTTTAATAACAGCTTTAGCCCGGAGCGGTGGCTCATGCCTATAATCCCAGCACTTTGGGAGGCCAAAGTGAGAGGACTGCCTGAGCCCATGGGTTCGAGAACAGCCCATGCAACTTGGTGAGACCTCATCTCTCCAATAAATAAAAAAATTAGCCAGGTGTAGTGGTGTGTGCCTATAGTTCCAGCTACTTGAAAGGCTGAGGCAGAAGGATCATGTGAGCCCAGGAGATTGAGGCTGCTGTGGCCATGAGTGTGCCACTGTCCTCCAGTCTGGGCGACAGAGTGAGAGACTCCAACTCAAAAAAGATAAAAATAAAAATAAACTTTATAGGGGTATAATGAACATACCAAAAAATTTGCTCCTTTAAAGTGCATATTTCTGTGTTTTTCTGCTTCATTGTGCTTTTCTAATGAGGTGCTGCCTGTGATCAGGTTCCATTTGCCTTTGTGGTAATACTTTTATGGTGAGGGCTCCCTCCAAGGCCAGAAAAGGAAAATGCGGTGTGAAGTTGCTCAAAGGGTGCAAGGGCTTTGGGATTCCATCGCCCCCACTGTCCTGGAGCTCCCACCCACCTCCCTCCCAGGGGCCTCGGAACCCCTCAGAGGGCCAGGCTCTGGCTGGCTGCCGGCTCCTCTCTATCACCATGGAAACTCTGAGGCCACTAAGGCAAAAGATGGGGACTTCGCTTCTGGGGGACAAGCGAGGACTCAACTTGTCTGGGGAGCTTGGGGGGCAGGAAATGGAGTCTCAGTGGTTGGCAGCCCCCGTGTGCACACTCCCTGGGTGAGATCGACGTTCATTCTCTGCAGCAACAAGACCTAACCTCTGGATAGGTGGTGGCCTAGGTCATCACTTAGTATCTTGGGGGAAGGTCAAGGACTTGGACCCTGGGTCCGAAACCCCTGTTTCCGTCTCTGGCACGGAGGCAGGGCTGACCCGCTGCAGCGCAGGAGCAGGGGTACGGGTTGTGGACTGTCCCAGCACCGGGCCTCACCCTTGAAAGGCCTCTACAGCCTCTGCAGAGGGTCCTGGGACTCCCCGGGCTAGGTGGCATGCCCTGCCACCCGCCGGACCTGAGAAACTCGTGCCCCTACGTTCTGGTGATTTGGTCGGTTGCCCCCCTATCAGGCAAGCGTGGACTTGGCATTTCGTCTAAACCAAAGATTCAGCCTCAGGGGCGGGCCTTGGGGGGACAGCCTGGGGCCAGAACAGGATGCCCAGCCTCCTTGGGAATTGGGACTTCGTGGACAACTTCACCTGGATAAGCATCTGTTGTGAGTTAGAGCAACTTTAGATGAATCTAGCAGTTCATTTTCATTTTCTTTCTTTCTTTTTTTTTTTTAGTTGGAGTTTCACTGTCATCCAGGCTGGAGTGCAGAGGCACGTTCATAGCCACCGCAGCCTCAATCTGCTGGATTCAAGTGATCCGCCTCAGCTTTCCAAGTAGCTGGAACTACAGGCACGTGCCACCATGCCCAGGTAATTTTTTGATTTATTGTAGAGATGAGGTCTCACCAAGTTGCCCAGGCTGGTCTCGAACCTGTGGGCTTAGGCAATTCTCTCACCTCGGCCTCCCAAAGTGCTGGGATTACAGGCGTGAGCCATCGTGCCAGGCCAGCAGTTCATTTTCAAAGAGGACCTGAATCACACTCTGATCTCAGAAGTAACTTATGAGTTACAGAAAATATAAATGCAATTAAGCAGTTTAGGACATTGCCTTGCTAAGTTATGTCATATGTTATTCGAGCTATGGCCAGGCCATGTTTTTTTAGGCTTTGGCCCTTTCCTCTACCTCGGGAAGGCGAATCTTCTCTTTCTCTCTCTCTCTCTCTCTCCCTCCCTCCTTCTCTCTAATTTACTTTCAAAATAAACTATATTTGCCAATTTATTTTCTGTGCAATTCTTTGCATCTTTCTTGAAAAAAAATTAAGCAGTTTGTACTAACATTGTCTTATTGTCAATTATATGAACTTATTGTGAGGTGGAGAACATGATCTCAGAAAGGCAAACTAACAAACTCGCTCAGAAAGACACATCTCAAACTAAATATCTTTTGCAAGTTAGAGCCAATGCAGATAAATCTTTGTAGTATTCCTAATCCCACTTCTGATCAGAAATTAGAACAAATCCCATCTATGGGAAATCAAGCTCACAGTCACTCATTTAAAATAAAATATGTGAGCTTTTTAAGTGCTGTATACATTTTATATGTGCAAACAAGGTCAGAAAGAGTTTGAAAATACCATCCTAGTGCCTGTTAGAGCAAATTAAGTAGGTTAAATAAAAAGTGTCACACCACATCTATGGTAACTCAAAAGGATCTTATGCTGAATTAGTGAAAATGAAGATGAAACAGTTTGTATACAAAAATACAGTGGGTTTGCAAACAAGCTAAACAATCAGACATTCTCCTCTAAAGAAACTTCTAATGGTGAGAAAGTAAATAATAGGAACTGATTTAAACACTTCTTTTTTTTTAAGTTGGAGTCTCACTCTGTCTCCCAGACTGGAATGCAGTGGCCGCTCCGGCCACTGCAGCCTCTACCTGCTGGGATCCGGCGATCCTTCCGCCTCAGCCTTCCAAGTAGCCGGAATTACAGGCATGCGCTACCACGCCCGGCTGATTTTTTGATTTATTGTAGAGATGAGGTCTCGCTGCCCAGGCGGGTCTCGAACCCGCGGGATCAGGCAATCCACTCACCTCAGCCTCCCAAAGGCGCGGGATTACAGGCTGAGCCACCAAGCCCAGCTGATTTAAACACTTCTAAGCACTATTAAGGAATGTGTCTTTAACCTAACTTGTTATGAGGAATTAGAATCCATCTAGTCAATATTAAGCATTTTAGGTGAAATCAAACTCAAAATCACTCATTCATTTCAAATGACACTTCTCATTTCTCCTTAGAGATAATTCACATGTAACAGCTGATATTAAAACAAGTGCAGCTGAGCCCAGTAGCTCATGCCTATAATCCCTATAATCCCAGCACTTTGGGAGGTGGAGGCGAGAGGATTGCCTGAGTCCAGGGGTTCGCCTGGGAAACTTGGCGAGACCTCATCTCTACAATAAATCAAAAAAATTAGCCAGGTGTGGTAATGTGCCTGTAGTTCCAGCTACTTGGAAGGCTGAGGCAGAAGGATCACCTGAGTCCAGCAGGTCGAGGCTGCAGTGGCTGTGAGTGCCATTGCACTCCTGCCTGGGGGACAGAGTGAGAATCTGATCCAAAAATTTAAAAATAGTAAAAAAATGTGAAATAGTGAGATAGAGGATATATAAAAGACTTAGAGCCAAGTTACATGAATCTAAGCAATATGTGAGAAAATAATTTTACAATCACATTATTCTCTGAATTTCCTGATTTTATTTTGGTGAAACAAATTAGAATGAATCTAAGTAAGGTAACTTCCTTTGGAGAATTACAAAATATATATGAAACTAAGCAGAATAGTTGAAACAGATAGGAAACCACACTTCGAACTAAGGTCCAAGTTCACTTTCAGGAGCCCTTTATATGAAATGTCTCATTGTGAGTTAGATCATGTGTAGATGAGACTAAGCTGTTAGTTCAAACAAATTCAGAATCTATCATTTTTCCTGTATTAGTGTGCTACATAGAAACAGAACTAATAGAATATGTATATGTATCATATGTGTGTAAGTATCCATAGATAGAGAGATTTATTATAAGGAATTGGCTCATGCAATTATGGAGTCTGGCAGGCTGGAGGCCCAGGAGAGCTGATGGGGCAATTTCCATCCAAAGGCAATCTGCTGAAGAATTTTCCCTTGTTCAAGGGGGCTGGTGGTTGTTTGGTTTTTTTGTTTGTTTGTTTGTTTTTTGAGTCAGAGTCTCACTCTGTCACCCAGACTGGAGTGCAGTGGCATGCTCACAATCACCACAGCCTTGACCTGCTGGGCTCAGGTGATCCTTCCGCCTCAGTCTTCCAAGTAGCTGGAATTACAGGCACCCACCATCATGTCTGGCTAATTTTTTTATTTATTGTAGAGATGAGGTCTCGCCATGTTGCTCAGGCTGTTCTCAAACTCATGGGCTCAGGCAGTCCTCTCTCCTCTGCCTCCCAAAGTGTTGGGATTATAGGCATGAGCCACCACGCCTGGCCTTGGTGTTTTTGTTTTAATTAGTGAAGTGAGGTAAGTATGAGGATGAGCTTCAGAGTCAGTGAGATTGTGACAGTCAGGCTCAAGGTTAGGATAAGAGTGAGTGTGAGAGTAAGTCAGAGGTTCATGGTCAGAGTGAAGGTCAGTGTCAGAGTCAGGATTAGGACAAGTATAATCATGGTGACATTCAGGGTAAGGGTCATAGGGCAGAGATGAGGGTTAGGTTGGGGTGAGGATGATAATGAGGGTGACAGTGAAGGATATGCTCACAGTGACATTTAGGGTGAGGGTTTGATTTTGAGAGTGAGCTTAAGAGTCAGGGTGAGAGTTAGTGTCAGGATAAGGGTCAAGGTGGAGCTATTTCTAGTTGTACTGATTATCTGGTTATGTGCACATTTCACAACTTCTGACCAATTACTCAAACACAATATAAGAAGAATGGGGATTAATGCACATTTTTTTAGATTACTGGCTTACTTACTTTCTTTTCTTTTTTCTTTTTCTTTTTTTTAAGTTGGAGTCTCACTCTGTTGCCCAGGTTGGAGTGTAATGGCATGCTCATGGCCACAGGATCCTCAACCTTCTGGTCTCAGGTGATCCTTCCATCAAAGCCTTCCAAGTAGCTGGAACTACAGGCGTGTGCCACCATGCCCAGCTTGTTTTTTGATTTATTGTAGTGATGAGGTCTCACCAAGTTGCTCAGGCTGGTCTCAAACCCAAGGGCTCAGGCAATCCTCTCACCTCTGGCTCCCAAAGTGCTGGGATTTATAGGCATGAGTCAGCATGCCTGACATAATTTTTCTATTTTTTAAAAGAAGCAGTGTTTGTGTACACAGGCTAAAACACTTCACTCAATTTTTTATTGCTTGCTAGAATAAACTGAGAAGGAAGCAGATTTATCTGATCAACAAAGGTGAGGAACACCCTTCATCAAACCATTACTTAGAGCTAAGACAAATGGAAACTATATGTGAAAAACATCTCAGAATCACATATTGTTCTTAATAAATATAAAAAGTACTCAAAGATTTATTATTTCTATTTAGGAGAATTTTGGTGAATCAAAAGCAGCATTCATGTAAACAAGTTCATACATATTGCCCTGAAAAGATCCTCTAATTGTTAGTAGAGGAAACTAAAACAGTAGGAAGGTTGGGAAACCAACTCAGAATCACTGGTTGTTCTTTAAATAACTTTTTGTGCCCCTGGCTGGGCGCGGTGGCTCACACCTGTAATCCCAGCCCTTTGGGAGGCTGAGGCAGGCGAGTTGCTTGAACCCAGAAGTTTCAAACAAGCCTATGAGGCTTCGTGTCTACAAAAACTCAAAAAATTGTGCATGGTGGTACTCCATGTAGTCCTAGTTGCTCGGGAGGCTGAGGTGTGAAGGATTGCCTGAGCTCAGGAGGTAGGGGCTGCGAGGAGTTGTGACCATGCCTCTGTGCTGCAGCCTGTGTGACAGAGTGAAACCCTGACTCAAAAAAAAAAAAAGAATCTTTTCTATTCTAAAAAATACAAAAGCACTCAATAGTACCAACCTCTAGCATATTATTATTATTATTATTTTGAGTCAGAGTCTCACTCTGTCGCCCAGATTGGAGTGCAGTGGCCGCTCCTGGCCACCGCAGCCTCGACCTGCTGGGCTCTGGCGATCCTTCCGCCTCAGCCTTCCAAGTAGCTGGAGGTGTGCGCTACCACACCCGGCTAATTTTTTTATTTATTGTAGAGATGAGGTCTCACCAAGTTGCCCAGGCGGGTCTCGAACCCGCGGGCTCAGGCAATCCACTCACCTCAACCTCCCAAAGCGTGGGATTACAGGCTGAGCCACCGAGTCCAGCTGATGCTCACTTTGATACCACCATTTGATCCTGTCTCTCACCCTCATATTGACCCTTTCTGTTCTAAGAGTGAAGCCCATGTCCGAGGCCAAAGTCAAGGTAAAAGGGTAAGCAAAGAACCTCTGAGACATATATTCCTCTTAACTATAACTTATTTCTTGTTAATATAACTAGTGAGAACTAGCAACTAGTAGAGATAACAAGATACCTCAGAATAACTGCATAACAAGACATAACTAGAATAACTAGAGATTGTAAAAGCAAAGCTCCAGAATATACATGTGTCTCAGGTTATCACTAGTGATGTAGTTAGCAGTAGTAATTCTTTTTTTTTTTATTAGAAAATATAGTTTATTTAGAAGTAAATGAGAGAGAGAGAGAGAGAAGATTACCTCCCCAAGGTGGGGAGGGGGCCAGGAAGCATGGCGACAGTCATAACTCAAAGAACACGTGGCCATACCAGGGTCTAGGAAGGCAATGACCAGTAATTCTAATAAGAAAAAAGAAGCTAGAGTTTCTTTGTTTTTGAATATCTATTTGGAAGTATTTGTGAAGGTTATTTGGAGAATAAGTGATTCTAAGTTGATTTCAACATCCTGCTTTGAGCCATTATATTTCCTCCACATCACAAGAAGAAATCCTTTGAACACTTTTGAGTACATTTTACAATTTCTTAAGAATAATATGAAATTCTGGGTTCATTTTCACAAATATCATAAATAGGTCTAACAAACAATAGGAAAGTATACTTGTAATGAAAGTGCGTTTTTCACTTAGTTTATTTACATAAAGTTTATATTATTCTCAGTCTGTTCTAACCAGCATAAGAATTTGAGTAAAATATCTGCTTGAGTTTTAAAATGTTATATATCTAATATTGAGCTTCTTCATGTTAGACTGCCTTTTTTTTTGCTTTAAATACTGACTGAACTCATCTTACTTTTTTTTTTTTTTTTTTTTAAGAGTCTCACTCTGTTGCCCAGGCTGGAGTGCAGTGGCATGCTCACGGCCACCACAGCCTAGACCTGCTGGGCCCAGGCAATCCTTTCTCATCAGTCATCCAAGTAGCTGGAACTACAGACACGTGCCACCATGCCCAGCTAATTTTTTTATTTATTGGACAGATGGGGTCTCACCAAGTTGCCCATGCTGGTCTGGAACACCTGGACTCAGACAATCCTCTCGCCTCAGCCTCCCAAAGTGTGGGGATTACAGGCATGTGTCACCATGCCTGGCTTTATCTTACTTTGATTTGATTAGCAACAAGAAGGTTCTTTGGGAACATGCATGATTATGAATTCACTGATACAAACACTGCTTCAATTCACTATAATTGCTTATAACTCCAAATAAGAGAAATTCAAAGATTTTTTTTTTTTTTTTTGAGTTGGAGTCTCACTCTGTCGCCAGGCTGGAGGGCAGTGGCACACTCCCAGCCACCTCAGCCTCAACCTGCTGGGCTCAGGTCATTCTTCTGCCTCAGCCTTCCAAATAGCTGAAAGTACAAGTGTGTACCACCACGCCCAGCTAGTTTTTTGTAGAAAAGAAGTCTCACCAAGTTGCCCAAGCTGGTCTCAAACCCCTGAGTTCAGGCAATCCTCTTGCCTCAGCCTCCCAAAGTGCTGGAATTATAGGTGTGAGCCACCATGCCCAGCCTTTTAGAAAAAATTTTACTGTAGAGACAAGGTCTCACCAAGTTGCCCAGGCTGGTCTCAAACCCCTGAGCTCAAGCAATCCTCTTGCCTCAGCCTCCCAAAGTGCTGGGATTACAGGCGTGCGCCACTGTGCCCAGTGGGACATAACTTTTTTTTTTTTGAGTTAGAGTCTTACTCTGTCGCCCAGGATGGAGTGCAGTGGCATGCTCAGGGCCACCGTAGCCTTGACCTGCTAGGTTCAGGTGATCCTTCTGCCTCAGCCTTCCAAGTAGCTGGAACTACAGGCATGCGCCACCATGCCCGGCCAATTTTTCTTGATTTATTGTAGAAGTGAGGTCTCGTCAAGTTGCCCAGGCTGGTCTCGAACCTGTGGGCTCAGGCAGTCCTCTCACCTCAGCTTCCCAAAGTGTTGGGATTATAGGTGTGAGCCACCATGCCAGCTGGACATAACTCTTCTAAACAACTACATACTGATTGAAATCCAGACCTGACCTTGGAATATGGGGTGACTGACTACAAAAACCGAGAACAGATAGTAGGGAGTTACTGAGACACTGAGGCACAGTATACTAAGAAAAACAAACAAACAAACAGCCACTTGGGACACAGGGTAAACTTGAAAGTAAAATGTTATGAATTGACACCTGTGATCAAAGCTTAGCTTAGAAACAGGCTGCTTAATGATCATTTTGGAAATACATAAAGCACTCTGTTAACAGAAGGGAATGTGCCCTTTCCCTTAAGGCCACTTATGTTCTCTGTTGCATGTGTATTTTTATTTCTTTTCTCTCTAATAAACTACATTTTAATGTTTAAATAAACGGTATTTTAAACCTCTCTGCATCTTGCTCTGAAATGTCTTTCTGCAGTAAGCCAAGGGTTCATGGAACAACTACACCCTATGCCACCTGCAACAATGAGAGAATTTTTGTGTAGGCAGGGGTCACAGGCAGGGGAGTAGTCACTTTTTGTGTGTGGAGTGTGAAGTTTCAGAGATATGTTGACCTTTCTCAGGAGAGGAGCCTTAGGAATGCAGAGAGTGTAGCTAACTCTGTAGCTGTAAGTCAGCCTTCAGCATGTACAAGAGGACACCTGGGGAGAAGTGTTGTCCGAGAGGGACTGAAAAAAGCCAGATTTATTTTTTGGAGGATGGACCCCTTGTAGTACAGGCTTCCTTCATAAAGGTAAGTGTTCTAGGAACCCATCAGCATCAGTATACCAGTTAGTGTTGTTGTGAGAGACTGCCTTCTGGTTCAGTTATTTTTTGGAGATTCTTTCAAAGCATTGGTCCATTTCATGATGAATTATTTAGGAGGGCACTTGCCCACACCAGGCTGAGTGTTCAGTGGTTGTTGGCAAAACCGGCAAGAACCTTGTGCCCTACCCTCCCTGGTCATCTGATCTTGCCCTGAGCTGCTTTTTTTGTTTCCCCCACAAGAAGAAAGTCCCAAAAGGGAAACATTTTGTTCATGTGGAAGAGGTGAAACAAAAAGTGGCAGAAGCACTAAGAGACATCAAATTGACGAATTCGAGAACTATTTTGAGCAATGGAAAAAGTATCTCGATAGGTGTGTTGCATTAAATGGAGAGTATTTTGAAGGTGACTGAAGTTTAAGCATGTAAGAATAAATACACAACTTTTTATAAATAAATTCTGGGGTTTTTTGTTTGTTTCTATCCCCTTGCATACACAGAGGCTGCGGTGAGGCTTTAGCAATATATCAACACTTACTGAACACCCAGTAACAGACTCAGGAGAAGTGAGTTCAGGGAGTCTGGGTGAGCATTAGCAAAAGAGCAAATAGTCACAAGGAGGAGGTCTTTGCAGGGAGATTCTATATGTGGGGATACTGTGGAGTTCCACCCAGATGACCTTTCCAGGGTTAACATCCCTGGAAAAGTACTTGAGAGAAGGGCACTACTACTGGTCACAGGCATTTCACTGGGATTGGTGCTCAGCCACAGAGGCTTTGCTCACTGGGGGTATGAACCCTCTCAAAGGGTGGCCCTTGGCTATGACTGGTTGATGTAGGGAGACAAAACCCCACCCTATGACTCAACTGAGACATTGCCAAAGGTTCATCTTAGATCCAGAGACCCCATGGAACTGAATGATCTCTCGGTTATAAAAACATTACAGGTAAGCATCTTCCTTTGCCCAGTCCTGCCCTCACTCCCCAATGAACCCTCACTTCTCCATATTGGGGGAAGAATGGGCAAGGACTTGGGGAAAAAAGGCACACCTCATCAAAGAACAGCTCTTCAGGGAGAAGCTTTATGTGGGCAGGAAGGGAGAATATGTGGTATGTTATCAGTAAGCTAAACGACATCTTGTACCAGAGGACACATTCAGAGAGAAGACCTGTGTGGGCAGGGTTTGTGGGTGGAGCTTTATCCCAATGTCCCTCCTCAATAGACTTGCCACCACAAATCACTAAACTACCCATACCTGACGGGGTTTTGGGTACTGTCTTGATCTCCCACACTGTGTATGTAAGTAAAGATGGCAGTAACAATTAAATAGACTTTTTAGCTGGTTGTAGTGCCTCACGCCTGTAATCCCAGTACTTTAGGAGGCTGAGGCTGAGCCCATGGGTTCAAGACCAGTTGAGCAACATGATGAGATCTCGTCTCCACAATAAATCAAAAAATTAGCTGGTCGTGATGGTGTAGCACACCTGTGGTTCCAGTTACTTGGAAGGCTGAAGTGGAAGGACCGCCTGAGCCCAGCAAGTTGAGGCTGCAGGGGCCGTGTGCGTGCCACTGCACTCCAGTCTGGGCGACAGAGAGAGACTCATTTAAAAAAAAAAAAGTCTGGGCATGGTGGCTCAAACCTATAATCCAAGCACTTTGGGAGGCTGAGGTGAGGAGATTGCCTGAACCCACGGGTTCAAGAACAGTCTGGGCAAATTGGTGAGACCTCATCTCTACAATGAATCAAAATATTAGCCAGGTGTGGTAGCACATGCCTGTAGTTCCAGCTACCTGGAAGGCCGAAGCGGAAGGATCACAGGAGCCCAGGAGGTCAATGGTGGGGTAGCCCTGAGTGTGCCACTGCACTCCAGCCTGGGTGATGGAGTGAGACTCCAACTAAAAAAAATAAATAAGACTTTTTATCACTTTTTTGTAATCAGATGGGAAAAGGTAGTATTTAATTTTTAAAAAGCAACTTGTTTTATTCTCATACACCACTTTCCTGTGTTTTTTTACCCTTTTGTTTTCATCAAAATGTCTTTAATGGCTCAGGCTGTGTAGTGTAGTCACTCATCTGACTGAAAAGGTGCAAGGAATTCAGGTTCACAGCCCGAGTTGCCTTCATGAATTCAACCCTTGAGAAGCAAGCTTTTCTTTACTTTTTCTGAAAGGGTAAACTGAGGCAAGGTGGGCCGGTGCCATGGAAATAACACAAAGATTTGCAACAGGAAAACAGAGTTTATTATCCACTTCCCACAGACAGAAAGGGGCCTATGCTCACATGCAAGTGTGTCGGAGAGATTTGGGAGCAGGGTTTATTTCAGGTTAGAGCTTTTATGGGGAAATGGGGGATAGGTAAAAGATTTCCCAGCCGGGCTCGGTGGCTCAGCCTGTAATCCCACGCCTTTGGGAGACTGAGGTGAG
>NW_007183143.1:27293-32985 GCF_000164805.1 Carlito syrichta
TCATCTGACAATAAATCAAAAAATCAGCCGGGCGTGGTAGCGCGCGCCTGTAGTTCCGGCTACTCAGGAGGCTGAGGCGGAAGGATCGCCGGAGCCCAGCAGGTCGAGGCTGTGGTGACCGGGAGCGGCTACCGTACTCCAGTCTGGGTGACAGAGTGAGGCTCCAACTCAAAAAAAAAAAAAAAAGATTTTCCAGCAGCTGTGTTTTTAGGCATTGACATTAATCAGGTACCTTGAGATTATTAGGACAACCATATCTTGTGGTTTCAGGCAGGGGACTGGTGGACAGTCACAGAAAGTTGGTCACTAAAGATTGAACAGCCTGACTTCATATACTTGAAAAACAAAAAACAACAGGTTCTGTGAGGTAATGATCAAAGAATGACTAAAGCAAGCTTCTGCTTTAAGTATGACTAAGCTGGGCAGACTACTATGATTGCTCTCTAGCCTTTTTTTTGGTAAATTATTATTATTTTTTTTGAGTTGGAGTCTCACTTTGTCACCCAGGCTGGAGTGCAGTGGCACTCACAGCCACCATGGCCACCCCAGTGTCGACCTGCTGGGCTCCGGTGATCCTTCTGCCTCAGCCTTCCAAGTAGTCTCTAGCCTTTTAACTAAAGTTTCTTCATTGTAAAAGTTAAACTCTTACCCTTCCACTTTTTTTTTTAGTTTTTTTTGAGTCACCAGACTGGAGTGCCATGGCATGATCATTGCTCACTGCAGCCTCAACCTCCTGGGCTCAGGTGATCCTCCTAACATGGCATCCTGAGTAGCTGGGACTACAGTATCATGCCACCCCAACTGGCTTATTTATTTATTTTTTTGTAGAGATATGTTATCCAGACTAGTCTTGAACTTCTGGGCTCAAGCAATCCTCCCACCTCAGCCTCCCAAAGTGCTGGAATTACAGATTCATGCCCACACTTGAGAATCAGTCTAATAGATTTTTTTGTGGAGAATCTGATCCTTTTCATGGGGAGGAGTGATTAGGGTGTAGAGATAGGTCAGCTGCACATGGGAGATTTTCCAGGTTTCCAGAGGATGGGTTGCCGCTTCTCCCAATTGATCGCTCCTTTTGGCTTCTGTGAAAGCTCCCTTCCCTGAGTGTCCTTTCTTTCTGGTCTGGAGGCAGGTTTCTTTGCTGAATCCTCCTCTACCCCATAGGGTTACTTCCGTTCTTTAAGGATTTGTTCGTGTCCTCCAGTTCCAGGAACCTTCAACCACACACCCTGTGCAGCTTTCCAGATTTAGGGGCAGGTCCTTTAACCATGCCCAAACCATTGTTCTTCTGTCAGGAGTCATTGCTTCAGGCCTTTAGCTGCTCCCATGTCAGATCAACAGTAGATGCAAAGCCCCCTAAGCTCTAATACCATGTCTCTTGGTCCTGTGATCCTAGGGCCCAGTACTGCTAGTGATACCCCCACAACATCCTTCTAATAATTGGCCTAAGACAAACTCGGCTGGACACGGTGGCTCACGCCTATAAACCTTGCACTTCGGGAGGCTGGGGTGAGATGATTGCCTGAGCCCATGGGTTCGAGACCAGCCTAGGCAACTTGGCAAGACCTCATCTCTACAGTAAATCAAAAAATTACTGGCTCAGCCTGTAATCCCGTACCATTGGGAGGCTGAGGTGAGTGAATTGCCTGAGCCCGCGGGTTCGAGACCCGCCTGGGCAGCAAGACCTCATCTCTACAATAAATCAAAATATCAACTGGGCATGATAGCGTATGCCTGTAATTCCGGCTACTTGGAAGGCTGAGGCAGAAGGATCTCCGGAGCCCAGCAGGTCGAGGCTGCGGTGGCCGGGAGCGGCCACTGCACTCCAGTCTAGGCAACAGAGTGAGACTCCAACTAAAAAAAAAAATTATCTGGGCGTGGTGGCGCATGCCTGTAGTTCTAGCTATTTGAATGGCTGGTTGCCTGAGCCCAGCAGGTCGAGGTTGTGGTGGCTGTGAGCGTGCCACTGCCCTCCAGCCTGGGTGACAGAGTGAGAGTCCAACTCACACACAAATAAAAGACAACCTAGCCCTCTTAATGGTTTTTAAGACCAAGGACCTGTCCTTTAGTCACACCCTTTCCTACTCCTCCTCCCTCCAAGCCCAACTTACCCAGAAGTTTTTGACAATGCCACATGCCCTGGCTCTGACTTTTGTGTCTTGGACCAATTACTATTCACTGGAGAGGGTCTGCCTAGGCTCTAGCAGATTTGTTTGCCCAGTTGGCGTTTGCCAGATCCACAAAATGCATATCGGGCTTGACAAATCAAAAACAAAACAAAACAAAACACACAAAGGGATTTTTACACCTTATCAAAGGAGGGGGTGGAAATCGAGAGTCACTGGCTTAAAGTCTTCCACATCCCCGCACCCCCAACAGATGCTCCAGTACATTTTAGAAGGATCCTTCTGGCTCATATGAGAACAAGAAAAGAATCAAAGTGACCAGGAAAGGATCCATTCAATGATCCAAGAAGGAGATGATGGTGGCTAGGGCTAGGGTGGTAGCAGTGGAGCGGGTCACAACAGTCATATTCAGGACAATTTGAAGGTGGGGCCCATAGGGTTTGCTGATATTGATTTTGAGATGACATAGAAAGAGAGGAATCAAGTATGCTTTAAGTTTGTTGTTTAATTTTTTTTAACTCAAGAAGCTTTGGCGATGAGAAACACTGGTGAAGAAGTGGTTTTGGGAAAAAGAGTGAATAGCATCAAGAATTCAGTTTTCTGTCTTTTTTTTTTCTGAGTTGGAGTTTTACTCTGTCGCCCAGGCTGGAGTGCAGTGGCATGCTCACAGCCACTGCAATCTCAGCCTGTTGGGCTCAGGTGATCCTTCTGCCTCAGCCTTCCAAGTAGCTGGAACTAGAGGTGTGCACCACCATGCCTGGCTAATTATTTTATTTATTGTAGAGATGAGGTCTCGCCAAGTTGCCCAGGCTGGTCTCAAACCCCTGGGCTCAAAAAATCCTCTTGCCTCTGCCTCCTAAAGTGCTGGGATTACAGGTTGAGTCACTGTGCCTGGCCAAGAATTGTTTTCAACATGTTAAATTTAGTATACCTATTAGACATCCGTGTTAAGCCACTGGCTAGGTATAAAAGGCCAAGAGTTAAATGAAGAGGCCAAGGTTACAGGAAAAAATGTGTATAGGTAGTATTTAAAAGTCGTAGAACTGGATGAGATTATTCAACAACTATTTATTGGGGCCTTATTTTATACTAAACGGTGTTTTAGGCCCTACAGCAATGAACAATGCTCAAAGAAAAATCCAAAGTGCATGAAGCTTGCATTCTAATGGGGAGGGGATAATAAAAAATACACAGCGTGTTAGGTAGCAATCAAGTAGAAAAATGCAGCAGAGATGAGGGTAAGGTGAGTGGGAAGTTTACCTTTTCAAAAGTGCAGGACGGACACGGAAGTCCTCACTGGTAAAGTGTTATTTAAGCTTAAGTCTTGAAGGAGGTGAGGGCATAAGCCTTTCGCATACCTGAGGGTCTAGCATTCCAGGACGAGGCAGGGGTGCCTGAAGCCAGTGGAAAAGCAAGGACAGTGGCTGTAGAGGAGAGCAGGGGAGGGGAGTGGATGAGAACCGAGAGAAACCGGCAGGAAAGAGGAGGGATGAGTGAGACGGGAAGTAGCCCGAGCATGTTTAAGTTAGGAAGGTGTCCAAAGAATTCTGAGCCTCCCACAAAAGGCCGAAGCTGAGTGTTAACGGTACCCGCGCTGGCTCCTGCTCGGAACAACCTTCTCTTGGCGGCCGGAACTCAAGAGCTCGGTCTCCGAACCGGAAGTAGCTTTCTACCCGACCCCTTTTTACCCGCGGCTGCATTTCCGGTATCGGCGGCGGGAAATCGTGGTGGTGGCGGGCGACTAGCTGTCTGCGGAGGCTAATCCGGCGGGAATCGGAGGCATCGGAGCCGCCACCATGGTGAGGAGGCACGGGCCGGCGGCGAGGAAGCTTCCGAGTCTGTTGCAGAGTGGGAAAACCGACCGATCGGGGAGGAAGCTGTGGATTGGAGCCGTTTGTGGCGGTGAAGGCCCGGGCCGCGGCCGCTGGGTCCTGCACGAAAGATCCGGACCTTGGCCGTTAGGCGGGTAGGGGGAAGAAGAGGGGAAAGGCCGGGACCGGGAGACTGAGGCCAGGGTCGCTCATTGTGGTAGTAGTACCTCGGCTCTCGACACCGCCGTAGCCATTATGTCTGGTAGGCGCTAAATACACTTTCGCTAAGTAAATGTATTTCTAGGATTTCGGAGCAGGAACTAGAGCCGCAGGAGGTGAAAGGCTCAGACTGGT
This sequence comes from Carlito syrichta, assembly GCF_000164805.1. Taxonomy (NCBI): domain Eukaryota; kingdom Metazoa; phylum Chordata; class Mammalia; order Primates; family Tarsiidae; genus Carlito; species Carlito syrichta. The sequence goes on from NW_007183143.1 coordinate 31,585, forward strand.
GAGAAGGAGCGAGAGTCTGAGGAGTTGCGGAGGGAGGTTTGGAAGGGCTTGTGGCCCAAGCTAGGTCTGGCGGGTGGGGAGGAGGGAGGGGGGATGAAACTGGAGGAAGAGGTCTGCTTTATTTGTTCAACATATTTTTGTGTTTGCGTGTGTCTGACTTCTCAGGCGCTGGGGCTACACCGTGAAATAGGGCTCCTGCCTTCGCCGAGCTAGCTGGGGACACGGATACTGTAATTAAGTGTGACAATTCAGCAGTCGGGAAAAGTAACGGCGGGGGGGCGGGGCAAGTGCTTTGAGTAGATAGTTCCTGAGCAGAGTCCTAAAGAGTCGCCGGGAGTTTTCCCAGCGAAAATGGAAGAGTGTATTAGAGACCCGGAGAACTGACAGAACAAGGGTCTGAAGGGTAGCACGATTTAAAGGGACTGGACGAGAAAGGACGAAGTAAAGGAGGAGAAGGGAGGAATTGGCAGGAACCTGGTTACCAGAGAGGCCTGCCGTGTTATTTTATCCTGTTCGTGGTGAGTCATGTCGTTGAAGGATTTTAACCAGCAAAATGACATGAACTTAGTTGTGTTTGGAAAGATCACTCTAGCTGTTATGTATTGGGTGAGACTGGAAGTTGGGAAGTTGGGTAGGACATTGGAAAGTGGGTTAGAATTGGCACTGGATGCAGTCTGAGTAGGCTCCAATACAGCTTCCCAGCTGTGAAGCTGGGCAGGGTGCTTAACTACTCTCAGACTCAGTGGCCTCATCTGTAAGATAGAGATAATAATAATGGACTCAGTTTTGAGGATTAAATGAGATACACAGTGCTTATCTCAGTGCTTGATACACAGTGAACACTCAGTAAGCATTAGCTATTTACAAGGCAAATGGACCAGTAAATGTTGGCCCTAAAGTTTCAGATCTGTGTGACTAGAAGCCAGTTAAAATATTCATCAAAGGGAGACTGAACTGCAGAACCCAGATCTCCAGTGTGGCAGGCAGTATCTTAGTGGAATCAAGTTTCTGATCCACACTTCTGTAGGTTCAGAAACTTGTTCTTTTTTGAGCCCTCAGAGATGAACAGCAAGCATGGTGCCTGCACTTGGTGGATTAGGACTGGCCTACACCAATCAGACCTATGTGAGAATGATACACAGGTCATATACCAGGCAAATTGTTTCTAGAGAAAAATATAACTGCCAAGGCACCTGGTGGGTCATATGTCTCTATGGTCACTCCCTTTATTTTCGTAAAGCTACAGTGGAAGTCAGGTTATTGAAACAAATGTTATTGGGTTAACTAATAATTAAGTGTACCGCCGGGCTTGGTGGCTCAGCCTGTAATCCCGCACTTTGGGAGGCTGAGGTGAGTGGATTGCCTGAGCCCGCGGGTTCGAGACCCGCCTGGGCAACTTGG
>NW_007183143.1:33133-34842 GCF_000164805.1 Carlito syrichta
TGGGTGACAGAGTGAGACTCCAACTCAAAAAAAAAAAAATTAAGTGTACCAAGATAGTATGTTCTTAAAGACCATTTATCTGTCAAAACTGATTACCACTCTAGCCACCAGAAAGCCTCTCTCACCTAAGATAGCTTCTTTTCTTTTTTTGAGTCAGAGACTCACTCTGTCACCCAGGCTGGAGTGCAGTAGTATGCTCATGGTCATCACAGCCTAGACCTGCTGGGTTCAGGTGATCCTTCTGCCTCAGCCTTCCAAGTAGCCGGAACTACAGGCGCGTGCTACCATGCCTGGCTAATTTTTTGACTTATTGTAGAGACGAGGTCTCACCATGTTGCCCACGGGCTCAGGCAATTCTCTTGCCTCAGCCTCCCAAAGTGCTGGGATTATAGGCTTCAGCCACCGCAACTGACCCAATGATAGTTTCAGAGGCACACTGACAATTCTTGATTTGGTGATTCCATTCCCTACCTCAAAGCTGGTATTCTTTCTCATAACAAACTTACATATTTGTATTGCTAGCCTCATTATAGCATTTCCTTTATTCAGTCTTTTTAATGACATTTGGGTCACACCTATAATCCTCACAATGGCAGATGGCTAATCTCTAGTATTGATGGATTTGATTAGTTTGAGGACATCCAATTTACTGCAACATAGACAAAGGCAATTGGGTTGTAAGAAAGATTGATTTTTTTTTTTTTTTTTGAGGTGGAGTCTCAATCTGTCACCCAGACTGGAGTGCAGTGGCATGATCACAGCTCATTGCAGCTTCGCGCTCCTGGGCTCAGGTGATCCTTCTGCCCCCTCAGCCTTCTTTTTTTTTTTTTTTTTTTTTTTTTTGAGTTGTCTCACTCTGTTGTCCAGGATGGAGTGCAGTAGCAAACTCATGACCACTGCAGCCTTGACCTGCTGGACTCAGGCAATCCTTCCGGCTCAGCCTTCCAAGTAGCTGGAACTACAGGTGTGTGTCACCACACCTGGCTAATTTTTTGATTTATTGTAGAGACAATGACTCACCAAGTTGCCCAAGCTGGCCTCGTCTTCCCAAAGTGCTGGGATTACAGGCTTGAGCCACCACGCCTGACCTGCCTCAGCCTTCTAAGTAGTTGAGACTACAGGAATGCACAACTGTGCAAGGATAATTTTTTAATTTTTTGTAGAGACGAAGGCTCACTTTGTTGCCTAGGCTGGTCTCAAATTCCTGGCTCAAGCGATCCTCCCCGCTGAGCCTCCGAAAGTGTTAGCATTACAGGCATGAGCCACTGCACCCAACCAGGAAAGACTGATGTTAAGGAAAGGGAAAATAGAAAATTACTGGGTGGTGGTAGGGCTGAAACAGGGTGACATGGGAGAATTTCCAGGAAAGGACTGTGGGGGAAGACCGAGCTAAGAGTCTATTGAGAAAGATAGACCTGTGGGGAAAAGACTACAGTGGAAGTTTGGGGGAGGACCATGGGGCTATGGGTCCAAAAAAACTGAGTCTCACTTCTGTTGATTTCTTCTTGCAGACTGTGGGCAAGAGCAGCAAGATGCTGCAGCATATTGACTACAGGATGAGATGCATCCTGCAAGATGGCCGGATCTTCATTGGCACCTTCAAGGCTTTTGACAAACATATGAATTTGATCCTCTGTGACTGTGATGAGTTCAGGAAGATCAAGTGAGGAGGGAGCTGCGGGGGGGGGGGGGGGGGGGGGGGGGGGGGG
>NW_007183143.1:34862-121176 GCF_000164805.1 Carlito syrichta
TGGGCCAAATGACAGGTGATGTAGCTGGTTGACTCCTCTCTTTTCTTCGGTTTTAGAGGGCACTCTTAAATGGGGACATTGAACACTAAGAAATCTTCCTTAGTCCAGCATGCCTTGTTTTCTAGTTCTAGTAAAATACAAGTGTGAGGAGGGCTGCTAGGCTTTTTGTTTTTCTGACTTTGCGTGCCCCTGGGTACTGGGGTAAAGGGCTCTCATGTTCTCCCCACAGGTGTGTGAGGGGGGAGAGCTTGATTTTCTGGCCTCATTGCCTATTTGTAAAGCTGTAGCCTAAAGGGCTCTCCCAATGCAGCCTGGTCTGAAACTGCTTTAAGAAGCCTCTGACCCTCTTCGGGGTAAGTGCTCAGCTCCCCATGTGGGTTTGGGGCCAGTGATTTTTGTTGACATTTATACAAACAGTTGGAGATATTTTCTACTTGCTACAATTCTATAAGTTATTGGCTAATTCTCTTGTCTTAAGTCTCATAGATCTTAAGTTTTTGGCCCATTAAAAGATGTAGTCTAGCTTAGTGTCCTATTTTATATTCAAAGCTACTTGAGGCCCAAAGAGGTTACATGACTTTCGTGGTCATCCAGCTCTTTTGTCATATTTAATGTTCATATTACGTTGTCATTGGCTGTTCCCTTCAATTCTTTTTGGGGCTGTTTTCTTTTCTGGCCCGAGGTCAAGAAATACAGGATAAAAAATGTGGTAGTGATGCCTGAGTGCCAGGTACATATTAGAGAAGGGCCAACAGATCATTGTGGGTCTACTCCAAATAGTTCACTTCTGATAACAAAAAATGTTTATTGAAAAATATTTTTGAAAATACTGAAAAGTCTATGAGAAAAAATTAAAATACCCAAAAGAATTTTTTTCTTAGTGAAAGGACAATGCATGCTCATTATAAAAAAGTAAGAAAATGTAAGCTAAAAAAGTCCATCCACAGAAAACAAGTTAGTTTAATGTAAAATATCATCAATGCAAAATCAGGCTATTTGTCTTTCCTTTATTTTTAGGATCTTAGCTTTATCTTTCCCCCCACTCCTGCTATCCTGTCACAGTTACTATCCCTAGTTTACATTTATATTTTATTTTTTTGTGGCTATTACTTTTTTGGGGTTTCTGTTTTTGTGTTCTTGAGGAATAGATGTGAAATTTCCATTTCTATGTATGTGAAATTTCTCTTACCTTTCCCCTTATGGCTCCTCCTATTTCTGATGTGAAGTGAGGGACAGAATTACAGTCCTGTGAGGTTGAACTGGTACTAGAAGGACACTGCGTAAGGGGTGAGTGGGATTCATTTTTCTTGAGGAATGATTTAGGCTGCCTCCTTTTGTTGGCGAGGCCATAAGCTGAAGGGAGGGAACAGGTTGATAGCAAAGAAGACTTGACTGAGGGAAAGGCCTTGTTCACAGTTGCTGTGGAGTAGCATTTGAGTCAGGGCTGGGCTTTCTTGACTCTCTCCTGTATCTTGACTGGTGCATCATCTTGGTCTGGTAGGAAACAGGTAGATAATCACCTAAGGGGTTACGTAGTTAGCCTGCAAAGAATGCCCAGGAAGGCTGCTGCAGGAAAGTTTAAGTACCATTTGTCAGGAGATTTAGTGTGAGCAAAGCTTGGAGGCCACTAGGCAGGTGAACCTGAACTTTTCCTGTCCTCTTAACACTTTTTAAATTTATTCTCCTAAACCTGTCTTTAGGCCAAAGAACTCCAAACAAGCAGAAAGGGAAGAGAAGCGAGTTCTTGGTTTGGTGCTGCTGCGAGGCGAGAACCTGGTCTCAATGACAGTAGAGGGACCGCCTCCCAAAGATGTAAGTCTGAGCAGGAAGCCTTGTGTAGGAAGAGAGACCCTGCTGTGAGCCAGGCTCTGTGTTTTACTGAAGTCCTCACAGGCATCCTCTGGGTTTTACCCCCTTATAAATGGCATTTTTATCTTCTGTCTGTCTATCTGTCTATCTATCTGTCTATCTTTTGAGTCAGAGTCTCACTCTGTCACCCAGGCTGCAGTACAGTCGCATGCTCACAGCCACTGCAGCCTCAACTTGCTGGGCTCGGGCAATCCTTCTGCCTTAGCCTTCTAAGTAGCTGGGACTACAGTTGCGCACTACCATGCCCGGCTTGTTTTTTGATTTATTGTAGAGACGAGGTCTCACCAAGTTGCCCGGCCCTTGGTCTCAGGCAATCCTCTCGCTTCAGCCTCCCAAAGTGCTGGGATTATAGGCTTGAGCTACTATGCCCAGCAGTCAGTGGAATTTTAAAGAGGTTACTTTGTGAGAAAGAAGAGGGGGAACTAGAATTTGAGTATTTCTGACTTTAAAGCTCTATCTTTTCCTCGGTATATATTTGGTTCTGTATAGTTACAGAATAATAGTTAATATTTACTGAAAATGTGCTGTGCACCAAGCACTTCAAAGGTTGTGGTGTGTGTGTGTGTGTATGTGTATTTATGTGTATGTGTTAGAGTCTCACTCTGTCACCCAGGCTGGAGTGCTGAGGCACACTCACGGCCACTGCAGCCTCGACCTGCTGGGCTCAGGTGATCCTTTTGTCTCAGCCTTCCAAATAGCTGAAACTATAGGCATGCACCACTGTACCCAGCTAACTTTTTGATTTATTGTAGAGAAAAGGTCTTGCTAAGTTACCCAGGGTGGTCTAGAACTGGGCTCACCTCTCAGCTTGGCCTCCCAAAATGCAGGGATTATAGGCATGAGCCACCGTGCCTGACCTCAGTATTTTATTTAATCCTTTTTAGCAATCTTTTGAGATAAATTATTCTTACTTTATAGATAGAACAAACTGGGGTGTTTAGTAACTTGCCTAAGTTCTCACAGCTACTAAATAGTGAAACTGACATTTGATCCTAGACAATCTTGGTTCTGTAAACACCAGCCCATTTAGAAATTGAGCAGGCTGTAGAGAATCTAATCAAATTTGTTTTTCCTTTCCTGTTTTCATTTTAAGACACGTTAATCGAATATTCCCCTTACCGTAACTTTTTTTTTAATTTTTTTTTGAGTTGGAGTCTCACTCTGTCGCCCAGACTGGAGTGCAGTGGCCGCTCCCGACCACCGCAGCCTCGACCTGCTGGGCTCCGGCGATCCTTCCGCCTCAGCCTCCCAAGGAGCTGGAACTACAGGCGCGCGCTAACACGCCCGGCTGGTTTTTGATTTATTGTAGAGATGAGGGCTCGCCAAGTTGCCCAGGTGGGTCTTGAACCCGCGGGCTCAGGCAATCCACTCACCTCAGCCTCCCAAGGTGTGGGATTACAGGCTGAGCCACCGAGCCCGGCTTAACTTTATTTTTATTCACATATATAGTCTGGGCTTTTTTTTTTTTCATTCACTTAATCTGCATATATGTATTATTTTGTTATGCATTTTCACTTAGTGTTGTAAACGTTTTACTCGTTGCTCTGTACTTTTTTCTTTTCTTTGAGTCAGAGTCTTACTCTGTTGCTTAGACTGGAGTGCAGTGGCATACTCACGACCACCCCAGCCTTGACCTGCTGGGCTCAGGCAGTCCTTCCACCTCAGCCTCAAATAGTTAAAACTACAGGCATGCGTCATCATGCCTGGCTAAGTTTTTTTGATTTATTGTAGAGATGAGGTCTTACCAAGCTGCCCAGGCTGGTCTCGAACCCATGGGCTCAGGCAATCCTTTCGCCTCAGCCTCACAAAGTATTGGGATTGTAGGCGTGAGCCACCGCGCCCAGCCCACTATGTACTTTTAAAAGTCAAGTGAATATAGAATAGTTTATCCTAGTCATTTTCTTTTTCAAATAAATTCTTACATTGCCTCTTTTTTCCAATTACAAATATCTGCAAGGGATGTTAGTGAATCTTGGTTCAGAGTGTATGTACATATTCATAACTCTTGGTATCTAGTTCCAATAGAGTTGGCTACTCTGAGGTAGCACGTTATAAACCCTCATTTCCACAACCAATTGTACCATAACCCCATCATTTGCAGATTTGGAAACTCAGTCCCACAATGGTGGGATTATTTGCTCACTGTCTTGTAGCAGATTAGAATCAGCTGGTAATGGATCTCATGTCCCTTTGGTGCCAGGTCAAGTGCTCTTGACTGCTGAACCATGATTGGAACCCTGGCCCTTTGCTGTTATTTTAATTTTCTTTTTCTTTTTCTTTTTTTTTTTTGACTTGGAGTATCTTTTGTTGGGCTGGAGTGCAGTGGTATGCTTACAGCCACCGCAGCCTCAACTTGCTGGGTTCAGGTGATCCTTCTACCTCAGCCTTCCAAGTAGCTGGAACTACAGGCATGTACTATCATGCCCGGCTAATTTTTTGATTTATTGTAGAGATGAGGTCTCTCCAAATTGCCCAGGCTGGTCTCGAACCCCTGGGCTCAGGAAATCCTCTCGCCTCTACCTCCCAAAGTACTGGTATTACAGTCATGAGCCACCACTTCTAGCCTGGTTTAATTTTCATAGGAGTGGACAGGTGGTCGAGTTGTGGCATGTGTCTCTAAACTTATTAAGTTCTTCCCCCCTGCTTCATGGGTAACAGCTAGACACATGATCTTGGATGGAGAAAGAATGGTGTTAGTACATATGGACAGGTAATATTTATAACCTATTTTGATGCTTTGTAAGTCAGAGGCTCTCTTGACAGTGGTATTCCAAATCGTACTTCTAATTCTTAGGCCATTGAGCATTTTAGCATGTTTCTTTATTTTTCAGACTGGTATTGCCCGAGTGCCACTTGCTGGAGCTGCTGGGGGTCCAGGAATTGGCAGGGCTGCTGGCAGAGGGATCCCGGCTGGGGTTCCCATGCCCCAGGCTCCTGCAGGACTTGCTGGACCAGTCCGTGGGGTTGGTGGGCCATCGCAACAGGTGAGGGGCTGGGGAAAGGGTACCAGCTTCTAGTGACTAAAATAAAGGATAAAGAGGAGGTTCTACAGTTCCAGAAGAGTCCCGAGTGACCAACCTATAATTGTTAGACTGTGCTTTTTATGTGGCCCTAGATTCAAGGAAAACTTGCTCTAGTAAATTATGTCGATGCTATTAAATAGAGGTACAGATGATGTTTTAGCTAACTATTTGAAAAAAATATTTCCAAGACAACATTTGAAATGTACGTTCTTATAATCTATCGTCAGTCATATTTGAAAATGTAGGTGCCTTCTCTCAGTTGGGTTTGCAATCTTTTTTTTTTTTTTGAGTCAGAGTCTCACTGTATCATCCAGGCTGGGGTGCAGTGGCATGCTCACAGGCACCACAGCCTCCACCTGCTGGGCTCAGGTGATCCTTCTGCCTCAGCCTTCCAAGTAGCTAAAACTACAGGCACACGCCACCATGCCCAGCTAATATTTTGATTTATTATAGAGATGAAGTCTCACCAAGTTGCCCAGGCTGATCTCAAACCCCTGGGCTCAGGCAGTCCTCTCTCCTCTGCCTCCTAAAATACTAGGATTACAGGTGTGAGCCATTTTGCTTGGCATGGATTTATATTCTTAAATTCAGGCTTAGAAAATGGGAATTGGGCATTTAAGCTTGATCTTTCCTGACTTGTAGTTTTGGATAGGAAGTCTGATGCTGAGAATTATAGCTTTAGGGGATTTATTGTCTGCTATTTCCTGCTTTTTCCCCATGTTGGGGAAGAGATTGGGAAACTGCATTTTACTGTACTATTCTGCCTAACTCTTGCTTCCTGTGTCCTCTTAGGTGATGACCCCACAAGGAAGAGGCACTGTTGCAGCTGCTGCAGCTGCTGCCACAGCTAGTATTGCAGGTGCCCCAACCCAGTACCCACCTGGCCGTGGGGGTCCTCCCCCACCTATGGGCCGAGGGGCACCCCCTCCAGGTAAGGAGTCTATAAGGAAACCAGTGTTAATTGATAAAAGATGCCTTAGCTGGATTTATGATGAGACATAACCTTTACCGAAACTGATGATGAGTTTGTATAATTAAGCAGGATTACTCTGAGATCCAGCCTGGGACCAATCATGGAGCTAGCTGGACAAGAGCTATTGGAGCCCCAGCTCTTAGGCTCAAATGCCAGTGTTTTAGGAACTGCTGAGAGATTGGGATGGTCCATCTGTTTCAGAACTTGTTGGGCAGCTTTTTATGTTTGCTGCTGCCTTTTTAAGGCAGACGCATGAGCTGTATTTTTGGGACTTTTCTCTTGCAGGCATGATGGGCCCGCCTCCGGGTATGAGGCCTCCCATGGGTCCCCCAATGGGGATCCCTCCTGGAAGAGGGACTCCAATGGGCATGCCCCCTCCGGGGATGCGGCCTCCACCCCCTGGGATGCGAGGTAAGTGCCTGCAGCAGTGACTTTGGCTTCCTTCCGTAGAGCTTAGAGGGATAGAAAGTGGAGGAAAGATTAGATTTAGACCATATCCTCTGGGTTTTCAGCCCTTAAGCCTAGGGAAATCAACACTTGGAGGACAATTTTTGCCTAGAAAGGACAGGAAAGAAAGAACAAGCATTAAAGTGGATCTACCTCCCTTACTAGAATAGAGCAGCCCTGTACCCAGGGGATTTCTCAGTGTCCAAGGCTCTATCTTCAGGGCACTATGAAATAATTCATCCTGAATATCCCCAACAAAGGTTATGAGATTGTCTTATGCCCTTTGGTTTGAAAGTGTTTAGTAATTAAGAGGGGCTGTGGCCCTTGTTATACTATTCTTGTGTATTTCTGTTTAACTTCAGTTTGAGAAATGCTGAGATCAGCCCTCACATAGTTGAGAAAATAGGTCCAGAGAGCTCAGGGTTGATTCCTAGCTTAGGGTTTATTCCTACCAAGCCATAGTGGCCTTTAAGGTAGCCCACAGCCAAAGTTGGTGTGACCCCTGTTTCTCTAGTTTGGGTTTTCCATGAATGGGTTTTGTAGACATAGGAGCCCAGTCAGCCCCAGAGAAGCCCCCAGTTAGTAACCTCTATGTATACCTCTCTAATTACTTGGTAACTGCAGGCTTTGGGATGCTGGGGTAGGGTTGGGGATTTGAGTTACAGATCAGGCACTGACTAAACTTCTTACTCTTACTTCAGGCCTTCTTTGACCCTTGGCCACAGAGTTATGGAAGTAGCTCCACAGAGGCGTGGGCTCGATTCCTCAGGGCCACGTTACCACAGACCTGTTTGTTTGTTATGCTGTTGTTCGCGGAGTCTCACCGGATTGTCTGGTTTCCCTTACAGGGCCCCCTCCCCCGGGAATGCGCCCACCAAGGCCCTAGACTCATCTTGGCCCTCCTCAGCTCCCTGCCTGTTTCCTGTAAGGCTGTACATAGTCCTTTTATTTCCTTGTGGCCTATGAAACTGGTTTATAATAAACTCTTAAGAGAATGTTATAAATGCACCTATGTATCTATTTATTTTTATAAAATTCTTTGATATATTGGGTGCTTAGAGTTAAGAAGGGTTGCCTTGGAAAAATTAGTCCTAATCTTAGCTACTTCCCTATAAAGTATTTTACTACACATGTGCATCTGATGTACAACTTCATATTCTCAGAGAATTACAAAATTGATCTCAGTGTCCAAGGCAGTGTCTTCAGTGTCAATGTGACATTTTCACCTATCATTCAGAGACCAAACAGCTTGTTGAAGTAAATAAATACTCAGACACTATTGGTGAGGGGTGTAAATTGGTACTCCTCTAGAAAGTTCCTTGAAAGAAAGTTCCTTTATCATAATCTTTTTGTATCTAATAAAGTATGAAGCAAATGCTAACAATGAAAATCCTACTGGAAGAGGAACAATTTTGGTATAACTTTCTTTCAGGGTTATGCACATACATATAAACAAATACAACTTTTGGGTTGTGGGATCTTCATGATTCTTCAACTCAGTCTGTTCACTGAACATTGCTTTAGTACTTAGCACACCAAGCTTCAAGGGTACAGAGATGAGAGGTGGACACACTGTTCTTTAGTTACTGTAGAGGGGAATGGTAATTCTAAATGCAATTAATAGAGTATACTACATTAAAAGAAAAAAGCCGGCTGGGCGCAGTGGCTCACACCTATAATCCTAGCACTTTAGGAGGCCGAGGTGAGAGGATTGCCTGAGCCAGGAGTTCGAGACCAGCCAGGGCAATTTGGTGTGACCTCATCTCTACAATAAATCAAGAAAAATTTGCCAGGTGTGGTGGCACATGCCTGTAGTTCCAGCTACTTGGAAGGCTGTGGTGGCCCTAAGCAGCGAGCCACTGCACTTTAGCCTGGGTGACAGAGTGAGACTCCCAACTAAAAAAAAAAAAAAAGCCACAGGATCATCTTAGTAGATGCAGAAAAAGCATTTGACAAGATTTCAACACCCTTTCATGATAAACCAGGAAATTAGGAATAGAAGGGAACTTTTAAAGAAGTGAGATCTCAGCCGAGGCGAGAGGATTGCCTGATTCCAGGGATTCGAGACCAGCCTGGGCAACTTGCTGAGACCTTGTCTCTACAATAAATAAAAAAATTTAACTGGGCACGATGGCGTGTGCCTGTGGGTCCAGCTACTTGGAAGGCTGAGGTGGATGGATCGTCTGACCCCAGTAGGTTGAGGCTGCAGTGGCCATGACTGCACCTCTGCCTCCCAAAGTGCTGAGATTAAAGGTATGAGCTACCATGCCTAGCCCACCACTGCTTTCAGCATTGTAACTCAAAGGAAAGAAAATGTGAGGTCTCACTATGTTGCCTAGGCTGGTCTTAATTCCTGGCCTCAAACCATCCTCTCACCTTGGCCTCCCTAGGTGCTTGGGTTAGAAGCATGAGCCACCACACCTAGCTCAAGAAGGGAACTTTAAGACAAGATAAAGGGATGTATAAAAACCCACAGCTAACATAATGAAAGACTGAAAGATTTTCCCTTATGGTTAGGAATAAGGCTAGGGTTCTCATTTTCACCACTGCTTTTTTTTTTTTATGAGTCAGTCTCACTCTGTTGCCTGGGCTGGAGTGCAGTGGCATGCTCATAGCTACTGCAGTCTCGACCTGCTGGACTCAGGTGATCCTTCTGCCTCAGCCTTCCAAGTAGCTGGAACTATAAGTGTGTGCCACCATGCCCAGCAGATTTTTTTTTTTTATTGTAGAGACGAGGTCTTTCCAAGTTGCCCAGGCTGATCTCGAATCCATGGGCTCAGGTAATCCTCTCACCTCTGCCTCCCAAAGTGCTGAGATTAAAGGTATGAGCTACTATACCTAGCCTACCACTACTTTCAACATTGTACTGGAAATTTTAACTAGAGCAATTAGGCAAAACAAAGGAATAAAGGTTATCCAAATTTTAAAGAAGTGTAACTATCTTTGCAGATATATATAGAAAATTCTCCAAAATATATAAGAAAGCTACTAGAGCTAATAAATGAATCCTGCAAAATTGTAGGGCACAAACTTACACAAAAATCAACTATTTCTATACACCAGCAATGAACAATCCGAAGAAGAAATTAAGAGAATTCTACTTAAGATAGAATATGTAAATAAGACTTCATTAAAATTAAAAACATGGATTAAAAAGTGTGAAGAATGAAACTGCCTACAGAAAGGGGAGGATATTTTTGCAAGCTATCTGATAAAAGTTTAGCATTAAGAATAAAAAGCCGGGCTCGGTGGCTCAGCCTGTAATCCCGCGCTTTGGGAGGCCGAGGTGAGTGGACTGCCTGAACCTGCGGGTTCGAGACCCACCTGGGAAACTTGGCGAGACCTCATCTCTACAATAAATCAAAAAATTAGCGGGGTGTGATAGTACACACCTGTAGTTTCAGCTACTTGGAAGGCTGAGGCAGAAGGATCACCAGAGCCCAGCAGGTCGAGGCTGCAGTGGCCGGGAGTGGCCACTACATTCCAGCCTGGGCGACAGAGTGAGACTTCTACTCAAAAAAAAAAACAAGCCTAGGAGTCAAACCAAGGAATATTAAAATATTCAGGACTCAATCAGTAGTAAGACTGCCGAAAACAAAAAATTTTGAAAGAAAATGAGGAAAGACATGTTTATGGTTTGGAAGATACTGTTATGATAACAATAATACTTTCCAAACATTGAATGCAATCCCTACAAAAATTCTAGTCTTTTGCAGAAATGGAGAAGCCAGTTCTCAAATTCATATGCTACTGCAAAAGTCCCTTAATAACCAAAATAGGGCCGGGCTTAGTGGCTCAACCTGTAATCCCAGCACTTTGGGAGGCCGAGGCAAATGGATTGCCTGAGCCTGAGGGTTTGAGGCCAGCCTGGACAACTTAGCGAGATCTTGTCTCTACAATAAAAAAATAGCTAGGCATGGTATTGTGCATCTGTAGTTCAGGAAGGCTGAGACAAAAGGATCACTGGAGCCCAGAAGGTTAACACTGGGTGGCCGTGAGCGTGCGTGCCACTGCACTATAGCCTGGGTGAAGGAGTGAGACTCTAATTAAAAAAAAAAAACCAAAATAGCTTTGAACAAGTTTGAGGTCTCACACTTGCTGATTTCAAAATTTATTAAGTCATATAATCAAAACTATAGTTCTGGCCTAAAGATAGACATATAGACTTGAGAATCCAGAAATCCTTGCATGTATGGCCAATTGATTTCTACAAGGGTACCACACCCATTCATTGGGGAAAGAGTAGTGCCTTCAACAAATGGTGCTGGGGCAACCGGATAGCCACGTGTAAAATGAAGTTTGATCTCTACCTTTCTCTATGTATCACTCAGTAATTTGATAAACAATCTATAAGAGCGAGAACTATTAAAAGAAAATGGGCAAATCTTAATAACCTTGGATTTGGTGATGGATTCTTAGATTTGACACCAAAAGCAAAAGCAACATAAAATATGTAAACAGGATTTCGTCAGAATCAAAAATATGCATTGAAGAATGTAAATAGCCTGCAGAAGGGGAGGATATTTTGACAAAGGTTTAATATTCAGACTAAATAATTTGTATAGTTAAATAATAAAATGACAACCCAATTAAAAGGAATCAACAAAGAAGGTATACAAATGGCCAACAACTACGTGAAAGTGTTCAACATCATTGGTCTCTAAAGAAATGCAAATCAGGCCAGGCACGGCAGGCACGGTGACTCATGCCTATAATTCAGTACTTCGAGAGTCCAAGGTGAGAGGATTGCCTGAGCCTATGGGTTCGAGACCCGCCCACGCAACTTGGCGAGACCTCATCTCTACAATAAATTAAAAAATTAGCCGGGCATGGTGGTGCGTGCCTGTAGTTCCAGCTACTTGGAAGGCTGAGGTGGAAGGATTACCTGAGCCCAGCAGGTCGAAGCTGTGGTGGCTGGGAGAAGTGACAGAGTGAGACTCCGACTCAAAAAAAAAAAAAATAAAAATAAATATATATGCAAATCAAAACCACAATGAGATACTGCTTCATACTCACTAGGATGGTTTTAACGAAAAAACAACTGTTGGTGAGGATGTGGAGAAATAGTAACACTCGTGCATCGCAGGTAAGAATGTACAGCTGCTGTGGAAAACAGTGGTAGTTCCTAAAAGCTTTTACCAGAATTACCAGCAATCTACTCTTAGGTATATGTCTGTGATATAGTATGAAATACATTTGGTCTATGTTCTTGTTCCTATCACAGAGTACCTAAAACTCTTGGATTTTCCTGAATGATCTTTAGTTACTCATAATGAATCAATTTGAGGTCACCTGAGTTTTTGCTAATAAGTTGACTGACTTAGGATGGGGCCAGTGACCAGAACAAGTAAATAGAGGGTTGGAACCTTCAGTCTCACCCATCAGCCTCCAGGAGTGAAAGCGATGGGGGCTGGGAGGGGGGATGTGGAGGAAGGATGGTGATGGAGCTCTAAAGACTTTTCTTTTTGAGTCAGGGTCTCACTCCGTTGCCCTGGCTGGAATGTAGTGGCATGATCATGGTTCATTGCAGCCTCTGCTTGACCTCCTGGCTCAGGTGATACTTCTGCCTCAGTCTCTCAAGTAGGTGGTGGGACTACAAATACACACTGCCACACCTGACCAGTGTTTAAATTTTTATGGAGAGAAGGTCTTGCTATGTTGGCTAGGCTGGTCTTGAACTCTTGGACTCAAGAAATCCTCCCACCTCCCAGAGTGCTGGGATTACAGGTGTGAGCCACTGTGCCCCAGCCTATAAAAACTCGTGAGCAATGAAATTTGATGAGCTTTCAGGTTGCCAATTACTGTAGCATGGTATACCTGGGGAGAGCACAGTGTCTTCGAGTTCCTTCCCCAATACCTTGCTCTAGTACCTCTTCACCTGGCTGTATTCTTTTTTTCTTTTTTTGAGTTGGGCCCGCTCGCAGCCACCCCAGCGTTGACCTGCTGGTCTCCAGTGATCCTTCCGCCGCAGCCTTCTAAGCAGCCGGAACTACAGGCGTGTGCTACCGTGCCCGGCTAATTTTTTATTTTATTGTAGAGATGAGGTCTTGCCAAGTTGCCTGGGCTGGTCTCGAACCTGCGGGCTCAGGCAATCCACTCACCTCGGCCTCCCTAAGTGCTGGGATTACAGGCTGAACTACCGAGCCTGGCCTGGCTGTATTCTTTATAAACAAACAAAAACCAAACACACACACACACACACACACAAAAACCCCAGTAAACCTAAGCCAAGTGTTTCCCTGAGTTTTGGGACACTGAGTTGGTGTCTGCTAGGAAATTGCTTCATGTGTTTGGAGGGGGACAAGACACATCTAGTCACAGAAGTGTTCTATGTTGTGAGAGTATTGTAGGAGAGAAACAATGTGGTGTTCTCCAGAATTGGTGTCAGGAGTGTGTGAAAGTGTACAGAAACTGTTTTCTCAGTACACAAGAGAAGTGAAAATCTATGTTTACAATGAAGAAAGAAACATGAGTGCTCATAGCAACTATAAACAGCCAAAAGGTGGAAATATCTAAAATATCCACCCATAAACAATGGATAAACAAATTGTGGTATATACTGCCAACCTAAATGACAAATAGAGGCTCTAAAAGAGAGTATTTATTTAGGAATCGGACATTGCAATAGGAATATGTGTGCCATAGTAAACTATTAATATGTGGGTATTCAGGGAGGTAAAAGAAAACAAAGGTAGTTGGGCATGGTGGCTCACGCCTATAATCCCAGCACTTTGGGAGGCCGAGGTGAGAGCACTGCCTGAGTTCAAGACCTGCCTGAGTTCAAGACCTGCCTGAGTTCAAGACTAGCCTGGGTAACTTGTAGAGACCTCATCTCTACAATAAATCAAAAAATTAGCTGGGCGTGGTGGTGCACACCTGTAGTCCCAGCTACTTGGAAGGCTGAGGTGGAAGGATCGCCAGAGCCCAGCAGGTCGTAGTTTAGGTGGCCATAAGCGTGACACTGCACTCCAGCTTGGGCAACAGTGAGACTCCAACTAAAAAAAAAGACAAAGGTTTTTAAAGGAAAAATGAAGATGATTCTATAATTGTTTTGAGGTGATGATCCTTAACAAAACAAGGGTGGCACCAGTCCAAGGTTGGACAGGAGGTCCTGGGCAGATGCCCTTGCAGAAATATTTTTTTGTGTAAGGTTGTGATGACCTTTGTGCAAGGTTGTAGTTTTTGCAGTCTTTTTGATAGTTTTTTTTTATCATTTATATATGAAATACATTTTTAAAAAACACATGTACAAGTGACTCCATTTTGATTCTGACAATTTTCACAACATATATGATGGAATATGATTTAGCCATAAAAGGAATGAAGTTTTGATACATATCACTTAGGTAAACTTTGCAAACACTGTATTAAGTGAAGAAAGCCAGACACAAAAGATCACATATTGTATAATTCCTTTTATAGGATATATCCATAATAGACATATCTATAGAGACAGATAGCAGAATGGAAGTTTCCAGGGATGGGGCAGTAGGAAATGGAGAGTGATTACTTAATGGGTATGGGGTACTTTTATAGGGTGAAAGCTGGTGGTTGTACACCATTGTAAATACACTAAGTGTTATTGGATTGTAGTGGTTAAATTAAAATGATTAATTGTTGCTATGTGAATTTCAGCTCAAAAAGAAAGAAAAAATTTTTTCACAGAAAAAGTTTTTATTAAGGCTTTTTGTTGTGAGAAGGATTTTCCCAGTGGAGGTAAAGGCTGAGCAAAGATGAAGTTGATCTGGGTTTATTGGAATAAGGACATCAGGGAGGTGAGATTGGTGGCAGCTTTTGGTGGAAGACTTAAAAACTGGCTCAGTGTCATAGGAACCCATCCCTCAGCAAAATAAGCTGCAAAAATAGGGCTGGGCAACCCTCTAGCCTCTCATTTACCTGCCAGATATGATCCAAAAGGGTTTTGTATTCTCAGCCTGAGCTAAAAGGCAGGTCTTTTTATTTTTATTATGCAAATAACAAGTATAATCACACATAGGAAAAAAAAACACAATCACACATTGTCTAGTGGTAAGTAAAAAAAGTCCTGTATCTTCAAAATTAGTCTTGTAAATCCACTCTAACTCTCTTGAAGTACAACATACAATGGGGTACCGCCCCAAAACCAGAATTATCTTTTGGAGGACAGGCCTCTTGTAATACAGCTTCTCTTGCTAGGTAAGCGTTTTAGGACCCCATCTTTTTTTTTTTTCTTTTGAGTAAGAGTCTCACTCTGTCTCCCAGGCTGGAGTGCAGTGGCACAATCACAGCCACCACCGCCTTAACCTCCTGGGCTCAGGCAATCATTCTGCCTCAGCCTTTCAAGTAACCAGAACCACAGGTGCATGCTGCCATACCTGGCTAATTATTATTACTATTATTATTATTATTTATTGTTGAAATGAGGTCTCACCAAGTTGCCCAGGCTGGTCTTTGAACTCCTGGGCTCAGGCAATCGTCTTGCCTCCACCTCCCAAAGTGCTGGGATTACAAGCGTTGAGCCACTGTGTGGGGAGGCCCCCACTGGTTCTTATTTGAAAGTTTTGAGACGGTTGCATCATGATTTGTGGAAGAAACATCCAAGTTGTAGCAAACAGGTGACTGATTCTTCTACCATGACAATGCACCTGCCCACAGCTCACTGAATATTCAGCAGTTTTCGACAAAAAAACGGCATGACAAGCTGGGCTCGGTGGCTCAGCCTGTAATCCCACGCCTTTGGGAGGCTGAGGTGAGTGAATTGCCTGAGCCTGCAGGTTCGAGACCCGGCTGGGCAGCGAGACCTCATCTCTACAATAAATCAAAAAATACGCGTAGTAGCGCATGCCTGTAATTCTGGCTACTTGGAAGGCTGAGGCGGAAGGATCGCCGGAGCCCAGCAGGTCGAGGCTGCGGTGGCTGGGAGCGGCCACTGCACTCCAGTCTGGGTGACAGTGAGACTACAACTCAAACAAAACAAAACAAAACAAAACAAAAAACCGGCATGACCCTTGTGCCCCACCCTCCCTATTCACCAGATCTTGCCTCCAGCAACTTTTTTGTTGTTGATGATGAAAAAAGTCCTTAAAGAGAAATGTTTTATTTGGAAACCAAAAAGTTAAAAGCACTAAAAGGCATCAAAATCGATGAGTTCAAAAACTTCTGAGCAGTGGAAAGAACATCTCGATAGGTGTGTTGCATCAAATGGAGGTACTCTGAAAGTGACTGAGGTTTAAACATGTAAGAATAAATACACAATTCTAGGTTTTTGGAGCTCTCCTACATATATGATTGTGTGTATACACTCTGACATGGAAAAATTTTATTCCTAAAATGCACGTCCCTCTCCTGGTTCCTTATTGGAGGAATACTTGCAGGAGTTACATGCTTTGCCGGAGGACACCTACATGTTACGAGTTGATTGGTTTTTCATAATTATCTCATTTACATGTCCTATTTGCCAATTGGCTTACAGGATTACTATTCTGACTGGATTCTGCCAAAAGCTTAAACATGTAGCTAGCCAAAGTAAAAAGCCTGAGAAAAGGAAGCACAAAGAAGCAGGAAGTGATTCAGCAAAGGCATTTATACATGGCTCACAGTTTATTTTGAAAATAAATCATTCTATTTCTTACAGAGTCTCACTCTGTCACCCAGGCTGGAGTGCAGTGGCACGCTCACGGCCACCCCAGCGTCAACCTGCTGGGCTCAGGTGATCTTTCCGCCTCAGACTTCCAAGCAGCTGGAACTATAGGCACACGCCACCACACCTGACTAATTTTTTGTGTGTGACTTATTGGAGAGATGAGGTCTTGCCAAGTTGTCCAGGCTGGTCTCAAACCCCTAGGCTCAGGCAGTCCTCTTACCTCGGCCTCCCAAAGTGCTGGGATTACAGGCTTGAGCCACCGCGCCTGGCCCATTCCAGTTTTTATAGTAAATCTCTATGACCTTAGCAAATTGGTCTGTGGCTTTGAGGACTAAGAAAGACAATAGAGTAAAGGCATTTAAATCTAAATTTTGCTTGGTCAGATTCACAGGCATGCTATTCCGTAGTTTATGCATTTTGCTTGTTTCTTCAACAAATATCTTATTATATAAATCTGCTCATTAGAGAATGACTGTAGAAAGAAAATACTCAGAATCCCAACACCCCAAATGTTCAATGCTAGCCTTTTGTCTGCTCGTAGGGTTTTATTATCTTACTGTATACTCAACTTTTGATTTCTCTCTTTTTTTTTTTTTTTTTTGAGTTGGAGTCTCACTCTGTCGCCCAGACTGGAGTGCAGTGGTCGCTCCCGGCCACCGCAGCCTTGACCTGCTGGGCTCCACCGATCCTTCCGCCTCAGCCTTCCAAGTAGCCAGAATTATAGGCATGCGCTACCACGCCCGGCTGATTTTTTGATTTATTGTAGAGATGAGGTCTCGCTGCCCAGCGGGTCTCGAACCCAAGGGCTCAGGCAATCCACTCACCTCAGCTTCCCAAAGGCGCGGGATTACAGGCTGAGCCACCGAGCCCGGCTTTTGATTTCTCTTAATATCAAGGACATATCCCCAGATCTCTGCAAACATTATAATACTTCTACTATCTCATTAAGTAAGCACGCTGCTATTTACTTAACCAGTCCTTTTAGTTGAACATGTAGCTTATTTTTTCTCCAACAAATAATGTGATGACCATATGTTTGCATAACAATTATCTTATGTTTATATAATTAAAAATGGAATTTCTGAGTCAAATAATATAAGCATTTTGATTAACTTTCTCAAAAGCTTGTGTCAATTTGCCCTGTTGCAAAACAGACACAGCTATACTTTTCACACTGTGTTCCTCAGCATTAATGATTGTCATTAAGAAGAAACACACCCTTCTAGCTTGCCAACTGAAAAATGGTACATTACTGTTATATTGTTGCATATTTTTATTTTAAAGAAGGGGATTATTTGTATTTTTGAGTTAGCTATTTCCTTTTTTGTGTATTGTCTTTCGAAAAACTTATCATAGACTTTTTTTCATGTTACATAGATCCTAAGTTATGTTGTTACATAAGTCATAAGTTACATATGTCATAAGTCATGTTGTTACATAACTCATTATTAATAATGACTACTAGTGGCTGTAACATAATCATTACTCTCATTTTGGGAATTCATATTTCTGATTTTCAGAACTATAAATCAGTCAATAGTGGGTAATTTGTGTAGAAGTATTTTTTCTTTCGATTTTCTAGGTTTTTAGGAATGATATTCATGATTTAAGGTCAGGATCTAAAAAGAAGAAAATGTAACTTACTGAATCAAGGTGTATGCATAAAATATCTCTGGAAGCCTGTATATGAGAAGTTGGCCATTTGGTTACCTGTGGGGAAAGGAACCTAGTTTGAGGGGAGCAGGAATGGAAGGAAGAGTTTTCCTTGAATACCTTACTTATTTATTTAGAGTTGGAGTCTCACTATGTCCTCCAAGCTGGACTGCAGTGGCACGCTCACGACTACCGCAACCTCCACCTGCTGGGCTCAGGCAATCCTTCTGCCTCAGACTTCCAAGTAGCTGGAAATATAGGCATTTAATTAATTTTTTAATTTTTTGGTTTATTGTAGAGCTGAGGTCTCGCCAAGTTGCTGAGATTGGTTTCAAACTCCTGGGCTCAGGCAATCCTGAATACCATTTGGAACCCTTGAAATATTGAGCCATTAAGTATATTACGTAGTTTTAAAAAGTCATTACATTTTAAAAATTAAAAATGGTGAAATAATAAATGTACTTTTTAAAAAATCTCATCACGGTGGGCACGGTGGCTCACACCTATAATCCCAGCACTTTGGGCAGCAGAGGCAAGAGGATTGCCTGAGCCCAGGAGTTAGAGAACAGACTGGGCAACATAGCGAGACACTGTCTCTACAATAAATACAAAAATTAATTGGTGTGGTGATGCGTACCTGTAGTCCCAGCTACGTGGAAGGCTGAGGCGGAAGGATCGCCTGAGCCTAGCGAGTCGAGGCTGCAGTGACCATTAACTGTGCCACTGTGCTCCAGCTTGGGCAATAGAGTGAGGCTGACCAAAAATAAATAAATACATACATACAAATGTAAAAAAATTTCGTCAAATCCACCAGGAGGCAGCATTGCTCCATAAGAAGGTAGGAACTGTAACTGTGGGCTCAGTCTTAGACATGGATGCTGGGGTTGTGATTTAGGTTTTTTCCCCTCATTTTCTGTATTGTCCCTATTTTCTACAAAGGTCTGTATAGAAATAAAATACTTTTTACTTAAAGAAAGAAGGTAGTGTTGGGCCCTGTCCCTCTTTAGCTGTGTAGCCAACACTGTATATGTGTGTAAATTCCTAATAGTAGAGTTGCTGAGAAAATGGGGGATTCCATTTAAAATGTCGATGGACACGCCAGATAGGCAGTCCTCCAGTTGTATTATTATTCTACACCATTAATATGGTGTACAGGTGCCTGTTCCTAAAATCCTTTGCTAGTGCAACATACGATTATTTTGTTAGATTTTGTGCAATCTGATGAGTTGAAAAATATCTTGTTTTGTGTATATTGGGTTATAAGGTAAACTGTGTGTGTGTGTGTGTGTGTGTGTCTGTGTGTGTGTGTGTGTGTATGTGTATATATATTTATATATAAAAACATTTTATTTATATATAATATATATTTTATCTATGTATGTATATATATATTTATATATATAATTTTTTAAAAAGGAATTTAGAGGAAAGAGACTTTATTTCAGTAAACAATTTGCAACTCTCTCACTCTCTGTTTTTTTTTTTTGAGTTGGAGTTTCACTCCATTGCCCAGGTTGGCGCACAGTGGCACGCTCACAGCCACCCAAGTGTCAACCTGCTGGGTTCCAGTGATCCTTTCACCTCAGTCTTCCGAGTAACCAGAACTACAGGCACGTGCCACCATGCCCAGCTAATTTTCTGATTGATTGTAGAGACGAGGTCTCACCATGTGGCCCAGGCTGATCTCCAACCCTTGGGCTCAGGCAATCCTCTCTCTTCAGCCTCCCAAAGTGCTGAGATTACAGGCTTGAGCCACTGCGCCCAGCCTATAATTTTTTCTTTTTTAAGTTAGTCTCACTCGTCGCCCAGGCTGGAGTCCAGTGGGACGCTCACAACCACCACAGCCTTGACCTGCTGGGCTCAGGTGATCCTTCCACTTCAGCCTTCCAAGTAGCTGGGACTGTAGATGCACGCCACCATGCCGGGCTACTTTTTTTAAAAAATTATTTATAGTAGAGATGAGGTCTTGCCAAGTTGCCCAGGCTGGTCTCAAACCTGTGGGTTCAGGAAATCCTTTCACCTTTGCCTCCCAAAGTGCTGGGATTACAGGCGTGAGCCACTGTGCCTGGCCTGTTTTTATGTCTTTACACTTTTTATTATATTATTTTTTGAGTTGGAGTCTTACTCTGTTGCTCAAGCTGGAGTGCAGTGGCATGCTCATGGCCACCACGGCCTCGACCTGTTTGGCTCAGGTGATCCTTCTGCCTCAGCTGTGCAAGTAGTTGGAACTACAGGTGTATACCACCATGCCTGGCTAATTTTTTATTTTTAAAATTTTATTTCAGAGATGAGGGGTACAATTAAGAATTTACTGCATAAGTAGGCTGCATGCAGGTGAAGTTTGGGCTTCCAACTGGCCCTTACTCCCCCTGATAGTGGACCAGGTTCGCTTTGTGTTGGCCCTTGCTTCCCACCGTCCTCTCTTCCTCCTTCCCCAAGCAGTGCCCAGCGACTGCCAATCTTACCCTTGTGCTAATGTGACTAATGTTCAGGACCCACTTGTGAGTGAGAACAGCAGAATACAGTTACTTGCTTCTGTCATAGATCACTTAGTATGTTGGTCACCAGCTCCATCCAATTTGCTGTGAAATACATGATTTTGTTCTTCTTTATGGCTGCTCAATACGCCATTGTGTATATGTGCCACATTTTCTTTATCCAGTCCATGTTCAATGGGCAGAAGGGTTGGTTCTGTGTTTTTGCGATTGTGAATAATGTGGCAATAGACATGTGTATTTGTGTATATTTTTGTAGAATGGTTTATTTTCCTCTGGGGATATTCCCAGTAGAAGGATTGCTGGATCGTATGGAAGGTCAATTTTTAGTTCTTTTAGGAATCGCCACATTGCATTTCATAGAGGTTGAACTAGCTTGCACTCCCACCAACAGTGTAGAAGTATTCCTTTTTCTTTGCATCCATGCCAGCACCTGTTGTTTTTTGACTTATTAGTAATAGCCATCCTTACTGGAGTTAGGCGGTATCTCCTTGTAGTTTTGATTTGCATTTCTCTGATGATTAGTGAAGCTGAGCAGTTTATCATGTATCTGTTGGCTGCTTGCTTGTATGCCTTCTTTTGAGAAGTGTCTGTTCATGTCATTTGCCCACTTTTTAATGGGGTTGTTTCTTTCCTTTAACTTCATTTGAGTTCCTCATAGATCCTGGATGATCCTTTGTCAGAGGCATAATCTGCAATTTTTTTTCCCCATTCTGTGTGTTGTCTCTGTGTGGTTTCTTTTGCTGTGTAAAAACTTTTCAGATGAGGTCTCACCTGTCTATGCTAGCTTTTATGGCATTTGCTTTTGGGTCAAGAATTCATTGCCTACTCCAATGTGCATAAGGGTGTTTCCTGCATTTTCTTCTAGGATTTCTATAGTTTGAGGTTTTATGTTTAGGTCTTTGATATATTTTGAGTTGGTTTTTGTATTGGTGATAGGTAGGAGTCCAGTTTCATTCTTTGGCATGTGGTCAGCCATTTTTCCCAGCACTATTTGCTAAATATGGTCTCCTTTCCCCAGTGCTTGTTACTGGTGGCTGTCAAAGATGAGAGGGTTAAGAGTACATGTTTTTGCTTCTGGAATCTCTTTGCTGTTCTATTGGTCTGTGTGCCTGTTCCTGTACCAATACCAGGCTGTTTTGATTATTGTAGCCTTGTAATAAAGTTTAAAGTCTGGAAGTGTGATACCTCCTATTTTGTTCCTTTTGTTGAGGATTGGTTTGGCTATTCATGTACTTTTCCACTTCCATATGAATTTCAGTATTGTCATTTCCAGGTCTGAGAAAAATGATGTTGGTAACTTGAGGGGTATTTCATTGAATCTGTAGATTGCCTTGGGTAGAACAGCCATCTTGACAATATTGGTTCTTCCAATCCATGAACATGGAATATTTTTCCATTTGTTTGTGTTGTCTCTGATTTATTTGAGCAGTGTTTTGTAGTTCTCATTGTAAAAGGTCTTTCATTTCTCTGGTTAGGTGGATGCCAAGGTATTTCATTTTTTTTCTGTGTGTGTGGCTACTGTGCATGGGACTGTGGTTTTTATTTGGTTCTTCACCTGCTTGTTTCTGGTGTTTAGAAATGCAACTTTTATACATTGATTTTGTAGCTCAAGACTTTACCAAATTTGTTGCAAGGAGGCTTTTACTGACTCCCTAGGGTTTTCAAGGTATAGAATCATATCATCCACAAAGAGGGATAGCTTAACTTCCTATTTTCCTATTTGGATACCCCTGATTTCCTTTTCTTGCCTGATTGCTCTGGCTAGGACTTCCAGCACTATGTTGAACACGAGGATTGAGAGTGGGTATCCTTGTCTTGTTCCTGTTCTTAGGGGGAATGCTTCCAGCTTCTTCCCATTGTGCAAAATGTTGGCTGTGGGTTTATTATAGATGGTTCTTGCTATTTTGAGGAATGTTCCTTCTATGCCTAGATGCTCAAGGGTTTTTATTATGAAGAGATGCTGGATTTTGTTGAATGCTTTTTTTGCATCTAATGATATAATCATGTGGTTCTTGGTTTTATATTTGTTAATGTGCTGAATTACATTTATGGTCATGAGAATGTTGAACCAGCCCTGCATTGCAGGAATGAATTCCACCTGGTCATGGTGGATGATCCTTGAGATGTGTTATTGGATTCGATTTGTTAGAATCTTGTTGAGAATTTTTGCATCTATGTTCATCAAGGAGATTGGTCTGTAATTCTATTTCCTTGTTGAGTCTTTGCCAGGTTTGGGGTAGCAGTATGATATTAGCTTCATAAAATGAGTTGTGGGGAATTCTATCATTCTTGATTGCCTAGGATACTTAAGATTGGTATCCTCCTTGTATGTCTTGTAGAATTCAGCTGGGAAGCCATTGGGTTTGGGGCTTTTTTTGGTGGGGAGATTTCCTATGACTGAGCTAATTTCCTAGATTGTTATTGGTCTGTTTAGAGTTTCAATTTCTTCTTGTTTCAGCCTTGGAAGTTTGTGTGATGTCAAATAGTCCTCCATTTCCTTTAGGTTTTCTAGTTTATTTGCATGCAGGTGTTCATAGTAATCTCCCATAATCTTTTGAATTTCTTCAGAGTCAGTTGTGCCTTCACCTTTTGTATTTCTAATTGTGCTTATTTGGGTTTTCTTTTTTTTAAGTCAGTCTGGCCAGGGGTCCAATAATCTTATTTATCCTTTTAAAGAACCAACTTTAGACCAGGTGTGGTGGCTCACACCTGTAATCCCAGCACTTTGGGAGGCTGAGGCAAGAGGACTGCCTGAGTCCAGGGGTTTTAAACCAGCCTGAGCAACTTGGTGAGACCTTGTCTCTACAATATATCAAAAAATAAGCTGGGTGTGGTAGCACATGCCTGTAGTTCCAGCTACTTGGAAGGCTGAGGTGGAAGGATTGCCTGACCCCAGTGGGTCAACACTGGGGTGGCCGTGAGCGTGCCACTGTCCTCTGGCCTGGGCAACCGAGTGAGACTCTGACTCAAAAAAAAAAAAAGTAAAAAAAGGCCTGGCATGGTGACTCATGCCTATAATTCCAACACTTCGGGAGGTCGAGGTAAGAGGATTGCCTGAGCCCACAGGTTCGAGACGAGACCAGCCTAGGCAACTTGGTGAGACCCCATCTCTACAGTAAATCAAAAAATTAACTGGGCATGGTGGCATGTACCTGTAATTCCAGCTACTTGGAAGGATGAGGTGGAAGGATTGCCTGAGTACAGCAAGTCAAGGCTGCGGTAGCTGGGAGCAAGCCACTGCCCTTAAGTCTGGGTGACAGAGTGAGACTCCTACTCAAAAAAAAAAACAAACCATGGCTTTTTGTCTTGTTGATCCTCTCTATGATACTTTTGTCTTCTATATCCTGCAATTGTGATTTTTATCTTGGTGATTCTTCTGCTGAAGTTAGGATTTTGATGATCTTGCCTTTTCAGCACCTTTAGGTATCATGTGAGGCTGTTTACCTGTGATCTTTCTGTTTTCTTGATGTGTCTATGCAGTGCTATAAATTTTTCTCTTGGCTGGGTGTGGTGGCTCACACCTGTAATCCTAGCACTTTGGAAGGCCGAGGTGAGAGGATTGTCTAAGCCCATGGGTTCAAGACCAGCCTGGGCAACTTGGTGAGACCTTGTCTCTATAATAAATCAAATTTTCCTCTTATCACTGATTTCATGGCATCCCAGAGGTTCTGTTAACATGTGTCCTTGTTTTCATTTGTTTCCAGGAATCTTTTTTATTTCTTCTTGATTTCCATGTTGACCCAGAAGTCATTCAGCAGCGTGCTGTTTAGTGTCCATGTCTTTGTGTGAAGTCATTCAGCAGCATGTTGTTTAGTATCTATGTCTTTGTGTGCTTTGGGGGATCTTGTTGGTGGTGATATTTATTTTTATTTCACTGTGATCTGAGAGAATGCATGGTATTATTTTCATCTTTTGAAATTTGTTCACTCTTGATTTATGTCCAAAAATGTGATCAATCTTGGGGTGTGTTCCATATGCTGATGAATAGAATGTATACTGTGTAGATGTTGGGTGGAGTGCTCTGTAGATGTCTATTAAATCCATTTGATCAAATGTCAAGTTAAGGTTCCAGATCTCCTTGTTGGTTTTTTTGCTTTGATGAACTATCTAAAACTGTTAGTGGAGGTATTCTCCAACTATGATTGTGTGAGAGTCAGTGTCCTCTCTTGGTTTAATTAGTAGTTGTTTTATAAAACCTGGTGCTCCTGTGTTGGGTGTATATATGTTTAAGATGGAATTTGTTGGTGGATTGAGCCTTTTATCATTATGTATTGTCTTTCCATGTCCTTTTTAACTTTTGATGGTTTGTAGCCTGCTTTGTCTGATATCAGAATAGCTACACCTGCTCTCTTCTGTTTTCCATTTGCCTGAAAGACTATTTTCTATTCTCCAGCTTTGAGCCTGTGGGTGTCTTTGGCAGCAAGATGAATTTCCTGGAGGCAGTGAAATGTTGGATCATGCTTCTTTGTCCAGTTTGCCACTCTGTGTCTCTTCAGTGGCACATTTAGTCCAAGTTCAAGTTAGTTATTGAATTGTGGGAGTTTATCCCTGTCATAGGGCTCTTAGGGGGTTGATTTTTTTCCCTTTTGTATTTATATATGTGTGTATTTTCATTTTTTGTGAGTGCTTTGTATGTGGCATGGCCATTCTTTTATTTTCTGTGTTCAACATCTTCTTAAGTGTCTCCTGAAGGGCTGGTCTGGAAATGGTATATTCTCTTAGGGAATGGATGTCTGGAAAGGAATTTAATTCTCCATTGCTGATGAAACATAGCTTGTGGGGTAGGAAATTCTTGGATAGAGTTGCTTATATGTTTATTTTTTTGAATAGAAGTCTCACTGTCACCCAGGCTGAAGTGCAGTGGCATGCTCATAGCTATTGCAGCCTTGACTACTGGGCTCAGGTGATCCTTCTGCCTCAGCATTCCAAGTAGCTGGAACCACAGGTGCATGCCACCATACCCAGTTGATTTTTTTAATCTACTGTAGAGACGAGGTCTCACCAAGTTGCCCAGGCTGGTCTTGAACCACTGGACATAGGTAATCCTCTCACCTCTGTCTCCCAGTGCTAGGATTACAGGTGTGAGCCACCACATCTGACCAAGAATTGCTTGTCTTTAAGAATGTTAAAAATTGGACTCTAGTCCCTTCTGACTTGTAGTGTTTCTGCAGATAAGTCTGGAGTGATTCTGATGGGTCTTTCCAGAAAGCAGTTTGAACTTTCTCTCTTGCTGCCTGTAGGATTTCTGTTTGTTTGTTTGTTTTGAGTAGGAATCTCACTTTGTTGCCCAGGCTGGAGTGCACTGGCACATTCATGGCCACCGCAGCCTTGACCTGCTGGGCTCAGGTGATTCTTCCACCTCAGCCTTCCGAGTAGCTGGAACTACAGGTTCCACTGGTTAATTTTTTGATTTATTGTAGAGATGAGGTCTAGCCAAGTTGCCCAGGTTGGTCTTGAACCCCTAGACTCAGGCAATTCTCTCACCTCTACCTCCCAAAGTGCTGGGATTACAGGCATGAGCCACCTGCAGAATTTTTTTTTCATGCTTGTCTTGTGGAGATGGATTACTGTGTATCTTGGGGATGGTCTTCTCATGTGACACCTGTGGAGGTTATCTGAATCTCTTGTGCTTGAATGGTTACCTCTCTAGTGAGATATAGAAAGTTCTCTTGGATGAATTCATAGAATGCTTGCTTTAAGGTGTTCTCAGTTTCCCTTTCTGCTTTCAAGGCTTTACTTCTTCTTTTTGAGCCTTTTTTCTGTTTTTGACAGACTGGATTAATTCCATATTTTGGTCTTCAACTCTAAGGTTCTTTCCTCTGCCTGCTTGATTCTGCTTCCTATGCTTGTTACTGTTTTAATTTCCAAGAAGAAGTTCTAAATTTCTGTTGAGAATGAGCTTTTCTGAAATTGGCCAACTCTACTTTTACTTCCTGTATGACGTCAGTGAGTTTTGCTTCTAGTTTCTCTTGGTTCTGTTCATTTTAGCCATTCACTATCTTACTTCTGTAACTGTCATCTGGGGCAGGTCGTTCTGGGGGGTTTCCTTTGTTTGTACTCTGCTAACTGATTTGTCAGGTGCTATCTTTTTAGGACTCTGAAGGTTGCCTATATTTTTGTTGATTTTTCCTTATTTGTGAGAGGCCTCTCTTCCCTCTCTATAATTCCACTTTGGTTTTGTTGCTCTGAAACTAGTCAATGACCCTCTGTTCTAGGGCCCTTTCTGTGGTTCAGCATTGGTCATTCAGTGAGAGAGGGAGGGGCATCCACTTCTGCTTCTTGCTCCACCTTGTGGCAGGTTTCTCTACTGTAGATTTTCTCTCCCGCTGCTAATCTGTTAATCTCCTGCTGTTAATCCGGCTGTTAATCAATTTATCTTTCTGCCCCTGCTGCTAGCACTCTGAGTGGTTGGGGGGATGGGTACCCCATCTGTAATTTGCAGCCCAGAAGCTTTCCCATTGAGAAAACGTCAAGTGTCTCTTGTGTTGTTCTCTCCCTGTTCAAGTGTGTACTCTGTTCTTGAAAAAGAATGAGTTCCCTGTCATGGTGAAATGGGGATCCTTCCTGTAGGAATGCAGGGCTTAGAGGTGATTCTTTCTGATCTGGCTGGGATCATGTCCACCAGCTGCTGTCAGCAGGTGCCAGCTGGGTTCACCTAGCAGGCAGGCTTTCCCTGCCTGGGAGCTGGCTACCTGGATCCACTGGTGGAATCCCCACACACAGCAGCTGACCAAGCACAAGTTTTGTTCCTTGTTCCACTTGGGCTCTGGTTCCTGCCGCTATGTCCTAACCAGGACTCCTCCCGTATGGGCCCAACAACTCATGCATGGCATGGAGGGGATGAACTGACCCAAAGCATCTTAGAATCACTCACCCACTCTTGTTGCTGGACAGGGCTTCAATTCCTGTGTGAGCCTGGTGCATGGAGGGGGATGGGGCATCCCACATCTGCTGTCCCTTTCTGGTCTTTATGTGTTCAGAGAGACCTTTTCTGGGTGTAGAGTACTTCCTCATTCAAAAGATTTTGGGGTGTCTCCATCTTGTCATTGGCTGGGTTCCTACTCTCTGCCTTGCTCAGTGAGAGAAGCACCAGTTTGCTGCTCCACAGTGGTTATCTTGGATCCCCATTCCTGGCTAATTTTTGTAGAGAAGAGGTTTGCCAAGTTTCCCAGGCTGGTCTCAAACTCCTGGGCTCAGGCAATCCTCTTGCTTCTGCCTCCCAGAGGGCTGGGATTATAGACATGAGCCACAGCACTCAGCCTTATGTTTACACATATTTAAAAGCAGTTTATGTTTATCTTTCTATGAACTACTTCTCGTACTCTAATGAGAACAGGGAATTTATCTATGTTGTTTCTCACTGCTCTGTGCACACAATACTTATTGTTCAATGAATGAATGATAAGTAACTTTACTGAGCTCCAGTGTCCTCATCTATAACAAGGGGATTGTAGTTGCCCCTAGGAGGGTGGGATTGACTTCCCCATCCAAATTTGGTTTGGATACCTGAAACTAATGACTCTACATATGTATCAAGAGGGTATGAAAATATTTATGATTGACATAATGAGGATTTCTGGGGATAGCAGAGTAGGCTCTCAAGCAGGTCCAAGAATGGCTTGAACAAGCAAGGATGGGTGACTGGTCCATTCTGTTGTGCTTAGAGTGTAGGGCTGTGGTGAAGGCTTCACATGAAGGCAAGGGAGAGAGACACCAGGCTTGCCCAGAGATGAGACAAGAGGGGAAGAGGAAAGGGTGATTAAAAGCTGTCAGCAAACATACAAAAGAAAATGAAGTCAGACTTTTCATTACAGGCTGATAAAATCTCATCTCAATGAAGATTAAATGAAGTAATATGGTTAGCACAGAGGAAGCGATCAACAAGTATTTGCCATTATTACTGTTCCTGAGCCTTTCTACTCTAATTTTGTTATTTTTTCTTTTGAATATTTTCTTACATTATTTTGAGGGGAGTGAGATCTGCAGTTACAAGGTCTGGCTACTTTTATGCATACTATGGCTTATTTGTCTTTGTTTCTCCACACTGACCATGGGCATTGGGACAAAGAATGTGCCCATTTTGGAATGCCTTGTATTGAAAGCCATGCATGGTGCTAGGCGCTTCATGTATGTTATGTCAGGGATTACTAGTGAACTTGAATGAAAGATTAAATTTCTGGGTGGAGGTGCTGGTTGGTAAAGCTAAGCATATACATATCATATGATCCAGCAATTCCATTCTTAGACATATACCCACCAGAAATGCTGACATATATTCACAGAAAGACAGGTATAAGAATGTATATAGCCACTTTCTTCATAATAGCCCCAAACTTGAAACTACCCAAATGTCCATTGTATAATGGACAAATTGTAGTATGTTCACATGATGGAATATTATACATCAAAGAATACAGAAGATCTGCTGTAACACACAGCAATATGGATGAATCTTCTATACAAATTATCAAGTGACAGAAGCCAAAGACGAAACACAAAGGCATACATACTATGTAATTCTGTTCATATAAAGTATGAAAATAATCTTTGCCTCTACAATTTAGAATGATGGTTACCCTGTAAGGGGGCAAAAAGGGAACTTGTAGGTTGCTGGTAATGTTCTTTCTTTCTTTTTTATCTGAGTGCTTGTTATTCAGGTGGGTTCAGTTTGTGAGAAAATTCAGTGAGCTACACACTTTTCATATGAAGATATTTCTCTTTGGATTAATATGCTAAGCCTCTATAACAATTAAAAAGAAAAAAAAAGCTAAAGAAAGCAAAAAATCTCACAGGCAAAAATCTAAAAGGAAATCTACTATCATGTTAACTGTGGTAGTGTATGGGTATGCTCCTAACTTGCTACATTTCACTCATTCATCCAATGAATATTTCCTAAACACCTAATGTGTGCTAGATACTGCTTTTTTGTTTGTTTGTTTGTTTTGAGTAGGAGTTTCACTCTGTCGCCCAGGCTGGAATGCAGTGGCACACTCACGGCCACTGTGGCGTCAACCCGCTGGGCTCCAGCCTTCCAAGTAGCTGGAATCACAGGTGTGTGCCACCATGCCTGGCTAATTTTTTGATTTATTGTAGAGATGAGGTCTCTCCAAGTTGCCCATGCTGGTCTCAAGCCCTGGACTCAGGCCATCCTCTAGCTTCTGCCTCCCAAAGTGCTGGGATTACAGGCATGAGCCACCGCACCTGGCAGGTACTGTTCTATTCAACTCTGCTGGGTATGCAAGAATGAACAAAATAGACTTCCCTGTATTTGGGGAGCTTATATTCTAGAAAGGGGAGATGGACAATCCATACTAAACATGTAAATAAGTGATGTCATGGTAATGCTTGTTCTGGAGAGAAGTAAATTGGGGAGAGGGAGATGGAAAGTGCTAGGAGCATGGGTCTATTTAATTAGGGTGGTCAGGAAAGGACCTACTAATAAAGAACTATTTGAAGAGAAACAAGCCATGCAGATATAGTTGGGAATTGAGAAAAATAATTCCAGGTGAAGGATACAGCAACTGCAGAGGTACTGAGGTGGGAGCATACCCTATTTTCAGAGAACGTCAAGAGGGTCACAATGATAGTTACCACTTTATTGCATTTTAGCTCCAAATCTACCTTTTTGTGCCTGCTCTGTAGCTTGGCCTCAACATGTTTTGTTAAGATTTATCCAGTAGAGGGTGCAGGTTCTTTCTCAGCAGTTTTGCAGCCTGCCCAGCTTCCCTGAGACCTGGCTCACTGCCTCGGTGATGTTTCCAGCTCCAGGCTTCCACAGTGAAGATGGCTTTTGCAATGCACAGTGGCCATCAGCACCCAGCAACCTGCAGCTTCTTCTGGCACCTTCTTGGGTGACTTTGTAAGAGTTGCCTCTGGGGAGATGCCTGACCATGAATGGCTTCCCTGCTATCCTAGAGGGCAGATTTCCAGCAAGTTCCACCAGTGAGGCACCACAGTGACTTTTTTGCCAGCCACTGAACTGGCCAGATGCCCTGTCCAACAAGGCCTGGCTCTCAGTCTTGCTGGGGATCAGAGGAGGGCAGCCTGCTTTTCTTTGGGCACTCTAGTGGTAGCAGAGGCCCCTTAATTCTGCAATTCCCATATTCTTTGGAGTTCTCTTTATTTCTTAGCTAACCCTCGTGAAAGTTGATTATACAGTTTGGGTCATTCTTGTCATATACAACTAAGTCAGTCGTAGGGCTGGGGACAAAGCACTCAGGGTGCATAGTACCTGCTCCAAGAATTAAAATTTCCACAAACACAGCTGCTAAAATGGCCTGCTGTAACTCTAGGACCAGTGTTATCTAGTAGCTGTTGAAACAACTGCTGTGACTTTAAGATTAGTTTTACCTACTGCTTCCGCTCACCAGTTAGAGTTTACCAGCACCCCAAAGCTTCTCTAGTGCTGATGAACTTTCTTTCAAAACAATATGTAATGTTTTTTTTCCTCATAAAACTCCCAAACTTTTATTTGTTCTTCAGATGTACCAAAGGCACTCAGTGTATGCCTTGAATTACAACTCTTGCTTCCCAAATAAAATAGTTTACATTTAGAGATTTTATATATATATATATATATATAATATTTTTTGAGTTGGAGTCTCACTCTGTCACCCAGGTTGGAGGCACGCTCATGGCCACCCCAATGTGGACCCGCTGGGCTCAGGCGATCTTTCTGCCTCAGCCTTCCAAGCAGCCAGAACTACAAGCACGCACTACCACACATGGCTAATTTTTTGATTTACTGCAGAAATGAGGTCTCGACAAGTTGCATGATGTTCTTGAACCTGTGGGCTCAGGCAGTCCCCTTACCTCGGCCTCCCAAAGTACTGGGATTACAGGCTTGAGCCACCTCACGTGCTTCTATATATTTTTATTTTGGCAACACTCCCAATTATTCCAACTCCATTATAGTATACAATTATTTATATTAAATATTCCCCATACAAATTTCTGCATGGTTTTTATCTCATGAATAGACTCTGACTGATACATTTGCTCTGGTTAGGATAGAAGTAAGAGAATAATAAGAAATGAAGTCAGAGAGTATCTAGGGGGCCCTGAAGGACACTTGCTTTCACTCTGAGTAGGAAGGGGCACCCACAGAGGGGATTTGAGCAAAGGACTGGCAATATAACATTTTGAGAGGCTCCCTGTGCCTGCTTAGAGATGAGAGGAGGCAGGATTGAAAGCAGGGAGATCAGTAAGGAAGCTATGGCAATATTCCAACACAGGATGATGGTGGCTTGAACCAGGGTTGGGTTGGTGGTGTTGAGAGGTCAAACTTTTGGAGGTAAAACTGACAGGACTTGCTGTTGGTTTTAAATAGGCGAGGGAGAAAGTGGGGTAAAGTATAGTTCCAAAGTTTCTGAGCTAAAGGCTCAAAAGGATAGGTTTTCCATTGACAGTGGAAAGGGACCAGACTCAGGGATTCAGTCTGGGGTATGTTAAGTTACAGAAGTGCTAGTTTAAGAAAATCAACCAAAGGATGGAAGCCTTACTTGCTCTAAGTGCTTAAGTACAACCTCTGATTAATCATGTGCCGGCCCAGGGGTGATCCCTAGAAAGTCAGGCTTGATAATGAAAATAAGAATTAAAAAAAAAAATCTTAAGCAGAGACAGCTTCAAACAGTGTGAAGGAAATAGATTCCACAGACTTAACCCTGGCAAACAAATCCAGGAAACAAGTAACAGCAATAACAACCAACTCCTGGGGGGATATCAGAATTCAGAGTTGCAACAATGTACTATATAAAATGTCCAGTCTTCCACAAAAGAATTACACACACACACACATAGACACACACATACACACGCACGCACACACACACACACACACACACACACACACACACACACACACACTCACAAACCAGGACACTGTGACCCATATGCAGTAAAGAAGCCATCAATACACATGGTCTCTGAGGGGACCTAGATGTTAGACTTAGCAGACAAAAACGTCAAAGTCACTACTACAAATATACTGGTCTAACAGATCTATAGATCTGCTCCCCTCCCACCAGCAACAGCAGAATACATACTTTTCTCAATTACACATGGAAGAGTCTCAAGAATACAACATATGCTAGGATGGAGAACATTTCCATCATAACATGGGATCTTGTGTTGCTGTGTTATGCCTCCACACACTCACTCTCACCCCTACTCCATCCTTAACTTCAAGCAATCACTACTCTCTTCTCCATATCTATAATTTTGTCATTTCAAGAGTTTTGTAAATGGAATCATACAGTACGCAACCTTTTAAGATTGACTTTTTCACTTAGCAAAATTCTGTGGAGATTCCTCCAGGTGTTACATGAATCAATAATTCATTCCTTTTTATCACTGAGTAATATTCCATAGTACGGATGCACCACAGTTTAATTACTCACTAGTTGAATGGCATCTAGGTTGTTTCCAGTTTGGGGTTGTTAACAAAGCTGTTATAAACATTTATGTTAGGTCTTGTGTGGATATAAACTCTATTTCTCTGGAATAAGTGATCAGCAGTACAAGTGCTGGGTTCTATGTTAGTGGCAGGTTTTGTTGTTTAAAAACTGCCAAACTATTTTCCATAATGCTTATAACATTTTACATTTACATCGGCAATATGTGAGTTATCAGCTTTCTCTGTATCCTTGCCAGCAAGGATGACGTTGGCACTATTTTATTTTATTATTATTTTTTGAGTTGCAGTCTCTGTGCCCAGGCTGGAAGGCAATGGCACGCTCACAGCCACTGTAGCCTTGACCTGCTGAGCTCAGGTGATCCTTCCACCTTAGCCTTCCAAGTAGCTGGGACCACAGGCATATGCCACCATGCCCGGCTAATTTTTTAATTTATTGTAGAGACAAAGTCTTGCCAAGTTACCCAGGCTGGTCTCGAACCTGTGGGCTCAGGCAATCCTCTCACCTCAGCCTCCCAAAGTGCTGGGATTATGGGCATGAGCCACCTCACCTGGCCTGGCACAATTTTATTTTTATTTTGTTTTATTTGAGTTGGGGTTCCACTCTGTTGCCCAGGCTGGAGTGCAACAACATGATCACAACTCACTGCAGCCTCAACCTCCTGGGCTCAGGCAATTCTTCCACCTCAGCCTCCCTAGTAGATGAGACTACTGGCATGTGCCACTATGCCCTGCTGATTTAAAAAAAAAATTGTAGCGATTAGGTCTCCCTATGTTACTTAGGCCGATCTTGAACTTCTGGATGCAAGAAATCCTGCCTTGGCCTTCCAAAGTGCAGAGATTATAGGCATGAGGCACCACACCTAGTCCTATGAAAAAAAATACCCATTTTGTTGATGTATAGTGATATTTCATTGTGGCTTTAATTTGCATTTTCCTAATGACTAATAATATTGCACATCTTTTCCTGTGCTTATTTGCCATTGACATATTCTATTCAGTAAAAAGTTTGGCTTTTACCCATTTTCTTAATTACAGTGTATTTTATTGGTCAATGTTGGGAAGCTGTATATATTCTAGATTTTAGTTATTTGTCATATATGTGGTTTGTAAACGGTTTCTCCCAGTATGTAGCTTCTCTTTTCATCCTCTTAACAGGATCTTTTGCAGAGAAAAACTTTTGAATTTTGATGGAGTTCAATATATCAATTTTTCTTGCCGGGATTTTGATAGGACTTGCAGTAAACTTGTGTATCAGTTTGGAGATAATTTATTTCCTTTTTTTTTTGAGTTGGAGTTTCACTCTGTCACCCAGACTGGAGTACAGTAGCACACTCATGGCCACCGCAGCTTCGACCTGCTGGGTTCAGGTGATCCTTCCACCTCAGCCTTCTATGGAACCACAGACGCATGCCACCATGCACGGCTAACTTTTTTATTTATTGTAGAGACGTGGTCTCATCAAGTTGCTCAGGCTGGTCTCAAACCCCTGGACTCAGGCAGTCTTCTCGCCTCCGCCTCCCAAAGTGCCGGGATTACAGGTGTGAGCCACTGTGCCTGGCTGAGAATTAACTTCTTAACTCAAGTCTTCCAATCCACAAACACAGTATATCTTTCCATTTACTTATATTTTTTTGGTTTCTTTCATCATAATTTTATAGTTTTCAGCATACACATGCGGCAAATATTTTGCTAAATTTATATATTTCATTTTCTTTTTAGCAATTGTAAATATATTTTAAATTTTGGTTTGGGTTGTTCATTGCCAGTACATGGAAATGTAATAGATTTTTGCATGTTGACTTTGTATCCTGCAACTTTGTTGAACTCACTTATTAGCTCTAGGACTTTCTTTTGTAGATTCCTTGAGATATCTGCATAGACCATGTAAACCAAAAATAAAATTCTAAGCCCCAACCAACTAAATGGACCCTCCCTGGGCCAAGGGAAACCTGAAAAATCAAGTTTCAAGCCATGATGGGGGAGGAGATCAGACATAACTCATTATACCCCCTCCCTTTTGGAGTTTGGGCACAACTGCCTAGCATTAACATTAAAATAGAGATCTGACAAAACAAGCTCTGTGGCAATAAGATACAAAATTCCAACCTGACTCTGGTATAATATCACATGACAGATAGCAGGCCCTCAAGGAAATACAAGTATTTTACTCCAAACTATATTTCTTTGACATATTTTGGAATGGGCCTGCAAAGCTGTCTCTTGGGGAAGTTTACATCTGTAGAGAATCTCTTTTCTTAGGTTTTTCCCAGATCCAGGAGAGATTTAACTAATGGTCTGAAACATTTTAAGGTTCTAAAAGAGACATTTGCCATCTATTATCTCTGAAGCCTGTTACCTAGAGGATTCATCTTACATACAAGAACCTTGGCTTCCACAACCCCACCTCCTTATCTTAACTCAAGCATTTCTTTTACTGACTTCAGCTCTTTGTTAAAGCTTAACTCTGTCAACCAATTGCCAATCAATCTTCAAATCCACCTATGACCTGTAAGTCCTTGTTTCAAGATGTCCCAGCTTTCCGGGCTAAACCAATGTATACATGTACTGATTTATGTCTTTGCCTATAATGTCTGTCTCCCTAAAATATATAAAACCAAGCTGTAACCTGACCACTTCAAGCACATGTTCTCAGAACTTCATAAGACTGTATCCTGGACCATGGTCATTCATTTGGCTCAGAATAAACCTCTTTACATATTTTAGAGTGTGACTTTTCAGACAGCAACTATTATATCATCTGAAAATAGGGACAGTTTTATTTCTTCTATTCTGATCGGTATATCTTTATTTCCTTTTCTTGACTTATTGTTCTGGCTAAAACTTTCATCACTCTGTTGAATTAAGAGTGGTGAGAGCCTTGTTCCCAGTCTTTAGAAGGAAATCATTCAGTCTTTCACCATAATGTGAACTGTAATGTATAATGTGAGCAATAGGTTTTTTGAAAAAATTCCTTGCCAAGTTGAGAATGCTCTCCTTTATTCCTGTTTTTTTCTGAGAGTCTTTAAAAGCAAAGCATGAATAAGTGTTCTTTAGCCTGTTAATATGGTAGGTTACCTTGATTTATTCTGAAATATTAAAATAGCCTTGTATTCTTGGAATAAGCTTCATTTGCTAATTATGTATGTGTGTATATATGTATATATATGTGCTAATTATGTGTGTGTGTGTGTGTGTGTGTGTGTGTGTGTGTGTGTGTATAAAATGTATATATTCCTGAAACCTATTTGCTAATTATAGAGATAGGAAAAAAACCAAAGGATTTTTTCCTCTCTCTCTTACAGAGTCACTCAATACAGAATACTTATTTCACCTCTGGTCACCAAAATGCTTGGGAGTTTCTCCCCACCAGCAACCAATGAATTCTTCAGCAGACACAAGCTAGGTTTCCTTTAATTTTATTCAATATGGACACTATCTACCTGAAGATACCATCACATTCCACAGGTTGAGGGCTCAGTCCCATAAGACTGTCCCCCACTTCAGATGCCAGTCACAAGTGTAAGTTGCTACCTATTCTTCTGACCAACTGCTATAAATTGAGGCTCCCATGACTTTTTTTCTTGGGTACCATTAATTGGTAGATTAGCTCACAAAACTCGGAAACATTTTATTCATGTGTGCCCATTTTTTATAAAGGATATTACAAAGAATACAGAGGAATGTCTGATACTAGAGATGAATCGGACAAGATTTATGGAAAGGGTTACAAAGTTTCTTTGCCTCTCTGGGTGTGCCACCCTACAGGAATCTCCATGTATTCAGCTATCCAGAACCCTGAACCCAGTCCTTTTTGAGTTTTTACGAAGATGTTATTATGTAGTCACGATTGATTAAATCATTGGCCATTGGTTATCAACTTAACCTTCAGCTCCTCCCCAACCCTGAAGGGCTGGGGTGGGGCTGAATATCCCAACTCTCTAATTGTTCCTTGGTCCTTTTGGTGACCAGCCCCAATCCTGAAGATATCTAGAAGCCCCCAGCTAACAGCCATCTCATTAGCATGCCAAAGATACTCTTTTTATTCCAGAGATTCCAAGGATTTTAGGAGCCATGTGCCAGGATATGAGACAAAGACCAAATATATATTTCATGACATCACAGTCTACCCCTCGACTTTGAACATGTATCCTTTACAGCAAAAGGATCATATAAGTCAAAAAATTCTAGCACATTACAAAAATCCCACCCAGGCATTAATTAGTCCAGGCCATCATCGTATCATTTGAAATATCTCTCTGGGTGAAGCCACTCAAGTTTATAGGCTTCCATTTGATTTTATCAGGTTCCAAAAGCACCAGTGGTTTCAGGCATCTGGTATAATTGAGCTAATAGACACTGTCACCTCTTGCTCTGAGTCTCTTTCAATGTGTTGATGTAATATTACAACCTTTATTCCTCTTTTTTTTTTTTTTTACTTTCAGCTACTATTCCTCCATTTTGTTAAGAACTTTTGCATCTATATCAATGAGGGATATTGGTTTGTATTTAAAAGGATGTAATGGAGTCAATATAACCAATAAGCAGCCATTTTAACATTGCTTAGCTTTGTCATATTTTCCTAGCAGTTAACTTTTTTGTTGTTTGAGTTGGAGTCTCACTTGGCTCACTCACGACCACCACAGCCTTGCCCTGATGGGCTCCGGCGATCCTTCTGCCTCAACCTTCCAAGTAGCTGGAACTACAGGCACGAGCTACCATGCCCGGCTAATTTACTTATTTATTGTGGAAACGAGGTCTTTCGAAGTTGCTCAGGTTGATCTCAAACCCCTGGGCTTAGGCAGTCCTCTTACCTTGGCTTTCCAAAGTGTGGGATTACATGCTTGAGCCACCGCGCCCAGCCTGTCTTTTCTGGTTTTCGAGTCCCAACCTCCTGCCACTTGTGTTTGGCCCTCCTTTTTCCTTCATTCCTATGGACCTGGCTGGCCATCTTGCTCCAGAATGTTTTTGGACTAGGTGATTTCATACAGCTTCCAACAGTGAGTTCTCCTTTGCGCCTTGCTCCCGATTGTTTCCCTGGACCTAGACAGGCCTGCCAGAGTTCTTGGTCTTAGGACCTCTGACCCTAGAACTGAGAAGTTCTCTCTACTAAGTGGGATGGCCCTAAAGAAAGTGAGACTTGGCCGGATTCGGTGGCTCAGCCTGTAATCCCAGCACTTTGGGAGGCTGAGGTAAGTGGATTGCCTGAGCCTGCGAGTTAGAGACCAGCTCAGGCAACTTGGCGAGACCTCATCTCTACAATAAAAACAAAAAATTAGCTGGGGGTGGTAGCGTGTGCCTGTAGTTTCGGTTACTTGGAAGGCTGAGGCGGAAGGATCACTGGAGCCCAGCAGGTCGATGCTGGGGTGGCCGTCAATGTGCCACTGCTCTCTAGCCTGGGCAGCAGAGTGAGATTACATCTCAAAAAAAAAAAAAAGAAAGAAAGAAAGAAAGTGAGCCTTGTGTCTCCAAATGAGATGCCACTTAAACCTTAAACCCTTTTCCTTCAGAGGGACACCTGAGAGAAAGAGTGGTGAGTTTTTCTTGGATTTGGATAGGTCTGCCGGAGCATTTCCCCGTTCCTGTCATGGGACAAACACTCTCCATCCCGGCAAACTTGCCCCTGTGCTGCATTTTAAAGAAATAGAATAAGTCTGACCCTCACACTCTCAAAAAGAAACGTCTAAACTTTTCCCACAATATCACCTGGCCAAAAT
Source organism: Carlito syrichta (assembly GCF_000164805.1). Lineage (NCBI taxonomy): Eukaryota > Metazoa > Chordata > Mammalia > Primates > Tarsiidae > Carlito > Carlito syrichta. The sequence continues at coordinate 73,077 of NW_007183143.1, forward strand.
ACAGCCTTATGGACCAAGAGGCCTAGCCCTTACATGGGACTATTGCCTATACTACTATTTTGCAGCTTAATCTTTTCTGCTGCAACTCCCCTAAATGGTCTGAGGTTCCTTATGTTCAAATTTTTATGAGTCTATCTCAAAATTCTGACCTGTGTAAAAATTGCTGAATGTACCTTGCTAAATTTCATAAACCTAGTGACTCTTCTAACATTCTAAATAACCCCTTCTTTACCATGTTTCAGGCCCATCCTCTTCCCAGAGGAACTAACTACTCCCTCTGAGTCGATTGCCTCTCCTCCCTATCAGGGCCCCGTTCCACCACACCAACTTTACCATATATGCTGAAGGGACATAAAACTTACTTCTTGCACCAGAAGCAAATTGCTCCTTTGGGAAATAATGAGCTCCTACCTTTAACATTATTGCTAGATAACACCACTTTTTATTATGTGAGATTTGCTTAAAGGTTTTTTGGAAAAGCAGGTCTGGTCTCCTTACTGCACCTGGCTAACTTCTTCTACTGGACAGATGAAGCCTTAAATGTGGTGCAACAAGGCATGGGAACTAGCCATTCCCGCCTGATGACTTATTCTTTGTAACTCCTTTTCCAAAAGTCCTGTGTCAACCTTTCTGTTGCTTCCTTAAGCACCTCTTAAACTGCAATTCAGTGATCTACAGAGGGTCCTAGCAAATCTGCCTGCTCATGACTGGAAATGGGTGAGAACAGACCATTTAACTAAACTTAATTCTCTTAAATTTTTTACATGCCTTGAATACAAAGATGATCCACCTATCCAAATGGTCTGTTACTTCCAAAGCTTATACATTAGACCATCTCAAACAGCATTGGAACAAGAATAAAAATGATCAAAAGTTTTTATATGCAGGCATTTGGCTGCATATCTGCACTCTACCAACAAAATTGTTTGGTTATAAAATTTGTTATTCTCTTTTAAGCAAAATTTTTGTATAAAGAAATAGAAGATTTTTGGTTTGTGATATGCCTTTAAAGAAAAAAATGTTGCTTTTGGGTTACTCAAACAGGAAGGATACAAGAACACATTTGATCATTTTTAGATAATGCCAAAAGATTTCATGATCAGGCAACAGAAGACTGGAATTCTTGGGAAAGAAAATGGTTCTGGCCTTCCTGGCTCTTTCTCTTTCTAGAATCCCTCATTTCTTTTCTTTTCTTTTCTTTTCTTTTCTTTTCTTTTTTGAGTTGGAGTCTCACTCTGTCACCCAGGCTGGAGTGCAGTGGCACGTTCACGGTCACAGCCTCAACCTGCTGGGCTCAGGTGATCCTTCCACCTCAGCCTTCCAAGTAGCCAGAACTACAGGCATGCGCTACCAATCCCAGCTAACTTTTTTGGATATATTGTAGAGACAAGGTCTCTCCCAGTTGCCAGGCTGGTCTTGAACCCCTGGACTCAGGTAATCCTCTCGCCTCTGCCTCCCAAAGTGCTGGGATTGCAGGCATGAGCCACCATGCTTGACAAGGAACCCCTCATTTCAATACTCCTCCTCCTAATTGCAGAACCCCTACTCTTTAATCTTTTTAAGTTTATCTTTTCTAGACTCCAACAGTTCCATCTCCAGATGATGCTTCGACAAAGCTTCCAACCCATACCATCAGGAACTTTGGAGGCAAGGACCCTTCTGAAAATTCAGAAAAAACAGAAAAAGAGGAAATAAGTTTCTTCCTACTTCTTTGTGCTTTCTCTTTCGTGGGTTTGTAACTTTGGCAGGCTACATGTTTAAACTTTTGGCAGAAACCAATCAGAACAGTAATCCTGTAAACAAATCAGCAAATAGGACATGTAAAGGAGATGATTATGTAAACCCAATCAATGTGCAACATGCAAGACTAGCGGTAGCCCCGAGCTATGGAAAATCCAATCAAATTGTATGATGCCAGACTGTAACCTTATAAGGGAGACAAAGGGGTTACAATGTAAAGAAAAACTATATAAGGCAGTGAGTTCCAGGCTCAGCCTTTGGATGCGAATCTGCTGAGTTGGTGCTGGCACGAATAAACGCTGCTTCCTGGCAAAGAAACCTTGATGTCCCATCTCTCTGTGGAAGGTTCTCACTACAACTCCACTTCCCTTGAGCCCTTTAGACCCAGCTTCGGAGGATTTTTACTCAAACTGCCCCTAATGACCCATATGGTCCTCTTATTCCAGCATACCAGCACACAAGAAACCCTAACAGATCAACATTCCTAGCTAGGGCCAGTGCAACACCCCTGGCCAGCACGAAGCGGCTACAGAAGATGAGACCTTTGCCCAGGTGCCAGAGTTTTGGCATTGTCGATCTGTAAGTGGGTAATGTGGGAGCCATTTGATAAAAAAGCCATCTTGTGTTAACCTCTAACTGATCAATAAACAGGCTACAATCAAAGTTGAACATTAACTAGTCAGAACTACCTCATTTGCATGGCAGAAACCCTGACACATAATGGGAACCCTCACCCTGACTGAAAAGAGGCCATCTCAACAACCTCAACCTCCTGGCTCAATGTAGACCACTCCTCTATCACTGTTCTGCCTGCTGCTCCCTTGCAGTGTACTCAATAAATGTGGCCTTCTCTACTAAAAAAAAAAAAGAGTATGTTTTCCAAGCTGACTGAAATAACACCACATAACAAATAAAGAAGGAAATACAAAGATTTTATGGTCCCGCAAAGCTGTCTCCAGGGGACCCCAAGACTCCTGGAACTATGATAGACCTTATCTATACTCTCTGAATTCTGTCACATACAAGATTTCATCTACAAATCAACATACTTGGGGTTTTCTGCCCCCTAATCTCAACAAAACATCTCCTCTACTGACTTCCAGAATTCTCTCTTTTGTTTTTTTTTTTCTTGAGTTGGAGTCTCATTCCGTCGTCTAGGCTGGAGTGCAGTGACACACATGCTCATGGCTACCCCAGCATTAACCTGCTGGGCTCTGGAGATCCTTCTGCCTCAGCCTTCCAAGCAGCTGGAACTACAGGTGCACACTACCACGCCTGGCTAATTTTTGATTTCTTGTAGAGACGAGGTCCAGGTTGGTCTCGAACCCGCGGGCTCAGGCAATCCACTTGCTTCAGCCTCCCAAAGTGCTGGGAGCACAGGCTGAGCCACCGAGCCCGGCCAATTCTTTGGATAGTAACTACAAATTACCAGTCAAGAAATTTTCAATCCATCTATGACCTGCAAGCCCCCCAGCTTGGAAATGTCTCTTTTTCCTGGACCAAACCAATGAAAATCTCACATGTGTTGATTTATGGTTTCTTGTAACTTTTGCCTTCCTAAAATGTATATAAGCAAGCCACCATTCAGCCATGGTGGGCACATGTTCTCAGGACCTCCTGAGGATGTGTTCCCAGACCTAAGCCCTCAGTTTGATTCAGAATAAACTATCTTACACTATTTTACGGAGTTTGCTATCATTTTATCAACACTTCCTTAGAGTTTAATTGCTCTTCTTTTTCTAGGTTCTTAGGGTAGAAGTTTAGATTGTTGATTTGAGACTTTTCTTTTTTTTCCTGATGTAAATGTCTAGTGCTGTAAGTTTCCTTCTGAATACTGTTTTGTGTTCCACAAAATTTGATTTGTTGCATTTTCATTTTAATCCAGTCTAATGTATTTTTTAAATTTCCCTTGAAACTTCCTTTTTGATCTATGAATTATTTTGTTTAGTTTCTAACTGATTAGTGTAGATTGTGTTTTTCATCTAATTTAATGTAGATTAATGTTTCTCATACAATTTAGGACATTTTTTGGCCATTATGTTTCCAAATACTCTTTTTTTCACAAATAATCATTGTATATATTTATTGTATACAACATATAGTTTTGAAATCAAATCAACCTTTGTCTCCTCTACTTCTGAGACTTCCATTATATGCATGTCAGTATGCTTAATGGTGTCTCACAGGTTTCTGAGGCTCTGTTCATGTTTTGAAATTCTTTTGTGTTTCTGTTCCAAAGACTAGATAATCTTTTTTTTTTTTGAGGTGCCAATGGAACTCACATTTATTGAATACCTATTATTGGGCCAGGTACATACAGTATTTTCATTTTCTCATGCATTTCTGAGAACACCAATTTCAAGGAATAATAAACTCACTTTACAAATAAGAAGATTGAGGTTTAACTCACTCAAGGTTGCTCAACTAGTAAGTGGCAGGACAGGTTTCCTATTGGTGAAGACTAAATAATCTTAATTGATCTGTTCTCAAGTTTGCTGATTCTTTCTTCTCCCAGCTCACATCTGCTCTTGAGCCCTTCCAGTACATTTTTCATTTTATTTATTATACTTTTCAACTCCAGAATTTCTACTTAGTAATATTATATGATTTCTTTTTTTTGGAGTTGGAGACTCACTCTGTCGCCCAGGCTTGATTGCAGTGGTACACTCACAACCACCACATGCTTGACCTGCTGGGATCAGGTGAGCCTTCCACATCAGCCTTCGAAGTAGCTGGGACTACAAGCACGCACCACCACATCCAGCTAATTTTTTGATTTACTGTAGAGATGAGGTCTTGCCAAGTTGCCCAGGCTGGTCTCAAACCCATGGACTCAGGCAGTCCTCTCACCTTGGCCTCCCAAAGGGCTGGGATTATAGGCGTGAGCCACCGTGCCCAGCCATGATTTCTATCCTTTATTGATATTCTGTATTTGATGAGACATTTTCTCATACTGTAAAAAAGTTTTTTACACATGGTTTCCTTTAGTTTATTGAATATATTTAAAACAGCTGATTTAAACTCTTTGTCTAGTAAATCTAATGTCTGGGCTTCCTTGGGGACAATTGTTAGGGTGTTCTTACTCTGAAAACCAAATTTCACTGTCCCTCAAAGAGTTTGCTGTTATTATTGTTGTTTGCTTACTGACTTTCTTGTATTAATTCTTTAAAGTGGTGTATTGCCACTGAAGTTCTGCTCAGTTAACTTATCAGTCAGCTAATTATTGGACAGAGATTCCCTTAAATGTTTTGAACCAATAAATTTCCCAGCCTTTACTGAGGAGCTCTTTGTGTGTGTTGAGGCATACTTTTAATTCTCAGGCAGGAAGTTTACAAGTCTTCCTTATCCTTCACTTCCTGCCATGTAGAGCCTCACAGTCTGCCAGAAGGGAGAATTTAGGTCTTCTTAGGTTGTTCCCGGGTAACGCACAGCCCTGAACAGGTGCACAGTCGTGTGCATACATATGGCCTCCTACATTTCCAGGTATATGTTGGAGCTTTTCCAAGTCCCCTATGGACATCTCATTTGCCATCATTTTCTTTTAAGATTTTTGGATAGCTTTTTGTTTGCCCTGTCTTTAGGCAGCTTTGGCATTAAACAAATGCTGCTGATTATTTTCAACAAATTCCGGGGGAAAAGGCTATTTGCACTAAGCAAACTCTGAGTCAGGTCAAATAAAGAGAAGCCCTACATGTGGGAGTTTCTAGGGAACCACTAGACAGGTCAAATAACAATTCACTGGGAAAGATGTTGTGACCTTTATAGTGGCTGCCAAGGTATTGGTTTTCACCATGATTGCAGGGCTGGTGGTTTTCAAGGCAACCATGGAGATGGGGCGCAAGGAATGGGAGTAGGCAAGTTAAGACACTGCAAAGCTTTTGCTGTTCTAACCACTATTCAGATTTTTAAAATTGAATAAACATGCCTCAGATTGTTGCAAGCTTTTGGTTAATTTCCAGAGTTTCGAAAATGTTGCTTTTGGCAATTTAGTCAGTGTTCTTGTTGCTTTAATTGAAAAGTAAAATTTTGAATGTTCTTACTCAATCATTCCTGATGGCAGCCTTGGAATAAGGACAGTTCTATATCCCTCTTTTTAAGTGCTGCAAACAAATTTGAACCTGAAAGAGCCAATCCTTCAAGATGGATCCCAAGTGGTTAACTGGCCTATTTTTTTTCTTTCTTTTTTTGAGTCAGAGTCTTACTCTGTCTCCCAGATTAGAGTGCCGTGGCACAATCACAGCTCACCACAGCCTCACCTCCTGGGCTTAGGTGATTTTTCTGCCTCAGCCTCCTGAGTAGCTGGAATTACAGACAGTTGCTACCACATTCAACTAACATTTTTGATTTTTTTTCTTTTTGTAGAGACAAGGTCTTACCATGTTGCCCAGGCTGGTTCTGAACTCTTGAGTTCCAGCAATTCTTCCACCTCAGCCTCCCAAAGTGCTGGGAGTACAGGTATGAGCCACCATGCCTGACCCTAGCCTAAATTTAAAATAGAGGTAAGCAGCCATTTGCGGACTAGAGATCACACATATATCTGAGTTCCTTGAAAACCCACATCTTTTAAACTTTGGGACTTTCAGAGTTCACCTGTATCAACCAATCAGACCTCACCTGTCTTAGCCAAAGAGGGCTCAACTGTTTCAGACAATCAGAGCTCAGCTGTGTTGACCCAGCAGAACTAAGCAACTTTGAATCCTTTATTTGCATAATCGGACCTGATTGGGAACCTGGGTGGGAACCTTTGCTATAAAACCCTAGCCTTCCTTTTGTTCTCTGGAATGCACCTTCCTTTTACACTGGAGGCTAAATCTCCCTAGTTTACAAATTGTTACTTTCCTCCAAATTTCTTTTCAGAGAACGTTTGATCACAGAGCCTTTTAAAATATCTTAACTCATTTCTTTTCTTTTCTTTTTTTGAGTCAGAGTCTTACTCTGTCACCCAGGTTGGAGTGCAGTGGCACAATCATGGCCACTGCAGTCTTGACATGCTGGACTCAAGTGATCCTTCCACCTCAGCCTTCCTAGTAGCTGGAACTACAGGCATGGGCCACCATGCCCAGCTAATTTTTTTTTTTATTGTAGAGTTGAGGTCTTGCTAAGTTGCCCAGGCTGGTCTTGAACTCTTGGCTCAGGAAATCCTCACCCCCGCCTCACAAAGTGCTGGGATTACAGGTGTGAGCCACTATGCCAGGCTTGGTCTTTTACTTTCTCAGTGTTTTTAAAATTAACACATGTGTTAAGTTCAATTCACTAATATTGTCCTTTATGGTGAATGCTTTTTTAGTGTGTGTCCCATTAAGGAAATTTTTCCTTCTCTAAGGTAATAAACAATTTTTTTCTATGCTATCTTTCATTGTCTTACCTTTCACAGTTATGTTTGCCATCCACCTGAAATATATATTTGTAAATGGTGTGTGGTAGTGTTCTGTGAAAGAACCATACACGCAAAGCAACCTACAAATGCGGGAGCCAAGAAACCAAAGAATGAGGCAGACAAATCCAGTTTGTCAGTAGAGGGTGATTTGTTGGGGAACTTATAGACCAACGTGTAGTCTTGAGCAGTAGCAAGACAAGTAGATCTCTACACCATTGCTCCCCAGACCCAGGGCTAATATGCCACAGGGCAAGGGTGTATATGTTCTATAGAGACAATTATAGTTAACCCTCCAGAACAGGCAAGGATGCTATGTGCTTTATAGCCTATAATTTGTGTGATAACATCAAGGTTGCTTTGATTTAAAGACAGGATTTATAGTGAGTACATATTCTTACATTAAGGACAGTAAATAAAGTAGGAATAAGGAGGCAGTCATGGGACCGGGGTTAATCATAAGTCAACATGGCAGAGTAGCATGCAAGATAGAGTCACAGTAAGATTTAGATTAATTTTTTTTAATGTGTATTCAACTGATCCAACATTATTTATTTAAAAAGTCCTTCCTTTACTCACTGCTGTACAGTGTTACTTTTAATAGAAATCAAGTATTCAACTATGAGTCTATTTCTGGTATCAATTTTGTTCCATTGGCCTTGTCTTTCTCCTATTATATCTCATTACATTAATCACTATAGTTTTATAATGAATCTTGATCTCTAGTAGAGAAAGTCTTCTCATTTTGTTCTTCTTTAAAATCATGTTGGCTACTTTTGACCTTTTGCATTTCCATATACATTTTAGGATGGATAGTTAGGTAGCAGTTTTTATTGTGACTGCATTACTCCTATAAATCAACTTGTAGTCTTCCAACTCATGAACATGGTATATCTCTTCAGCTATATAGCTCTTTTTCTCATTAATGTTTTATCATTTTCTCAGTGGAGGTTTTAAACATCTTTTGTTATATTCTTTTTCCAAACACTTCATAGATTTTGATGTTATTGTAATGGTATCTTTTAACATTTATTAAAAATGTATTTTTGCTGCTGGGATATATAAATATAATTATTTTTTATATTATCCTTATACTCATTAATTGTACTAAATTCCCTTATTAATTCTAATAGTTACCTGTAGATATTGTTTTTTTCTATAATTGTATGCAATCGTGTTGGATATGAATAAAGGTAGTTTTAGCTCTTCTTCTCTAATTTTTATCCTTTTTATTTCTTTTTCTTACTTTATTGCACTGGGTGCTCCAGTACAATACCAAATAGAAGTAATGATAACAGGCATCTTTTCCTCAGTCCCAAATGTGACTCCTTTCTGCTGAAATGAAAATGCAAGTGTATCTCATCTATTTAGGTCATGAGTGTCGAAACTTTTGACTTTGAGTAAAGAGGAATTGTCTTGGGCAGCACACAATTTATATAATATAGTTAGTGTATATACACAATAAGACTTTTCAAGGTGCTCATCAGAAATATTTGTTTTAACATGATGTTAAAAGATTTTGTGGGGTTGCATTAGTAGCTGTCTTGGACTGCATGCAACCTGCAGACCACAGGTTGGGACATGCCTGATCTAGAACATCTCTGAGGCCATGGAAACACTTGGAGCTCAGCCCTTGCCTGGAGATGAAAAAAGGCCTTCGTCTTCCCTAAGCATAACCTCCCTGTATTCATGCAACTCACAGGCTCAAACTATTCCCTGTTGGCACTTTGGCTGCCAACTTCTCTGGAGGAAAGAAAGAGTAAAGGGGCTGATTTCTGGGTTGGGTTGCATCTCTTGACTTGGTCTAGTGAAGCAGGATTTTGGAACCTAGTTCAGTTCTGGTTTCCTAAATTTTGAGGGATTGTTGGGAGATACTGTAATCCAAATAGGTTCCATTGCTGATGCTTTAAATTCCCCCAAAAGAGTAACTGCTCTAATCTGGGTTAAGTGTTGTCCTCTTCAGATATTTCACTAAAAATGCAAATGCTATTGGACAAGGGAAGAAATAAAGTCAGTGTCACAGAGTCTGCAAGCATCAAACATCACTGTCATATTAGCAATACACATGCAGCACACACATGCATACACATATACCTAATGGCATGTCTGCCTGGCCTTAGCAACCAGGGAAACTACACTTTTCTCATTCCAGGGAAACACTGGGGAAATGTCCCAGGCAAAGATAAAGGGATGTTCTCTGTAGTTATACATATGAGCTTTGGAGTTAGGCTGCTTAATTCAGTCTGCTTCATCAGTACTACATTATTAACATCATCTCAGAGACTCAGCTTCCTCATTTGTTAAATAGAGATAACAATACTATCTATCTACCTGGCACATGATAAGAACTCATTAAGTATTAATAGTGTTGTTGTGTTGTTATTAGACAATAGTAACTCCCTGCCTCCCATGTCTATGTTATTTTATTTATTTATTTATTTGAGTTGAAGTCTCGCTCTGTTGCCAGGCTGGAGTGCAGTGGCACACTCATGGCCACCACAGCCTTGACCTGCTGGGCTCAGGCAATCCTTTCACCTCAGCCTTCTAAGTAGCTGGGACTACAGGCATGCGCACCACACCCAGCTAATTTTTTGATTTATTGTAGAGATGAGTTCTCATCAAGTTGCCTAGGCGGATCTCAAACCCGTGGGCTCAGGCAACCCTCTCATCTTGGCCTCCCAAAGTGCTGGGATTATAGGCATGAGTCACCATGCCCGATGCAAACCAATTTTACAATTAGCAATAGCCAATCTGTTTCCTGAGGACCATTCAACAGCTTACCTCAGCACTGTGATGGTTAATTTTATGAGTCAACTTGATTGGGTTATGGGGTGCCCAGATAATTGGTCAAATGTTATTCTATGTGTTTCTCTGATGGTGTTTTGAATGAGATTAACATTCAGGTTGGTAGTCTTTGAATGAGAGTAACATCAGATTGCCCTTCCTGATGTGGATGGGTCTCATACAATGAATCGAAGACTTTAATAAAACAGAAAGGCTAATTTTCCTGCTTAACTACCTTCAAACGGCTTTCCCTTGCCTTTGGACTTGAGTGGAAATTGACTTTTCCTGGCTCTCAAGCCTGCTGGCCCTTGGAATGGAACCACACCATCAATTTTCCTGGTTCTCAGGTTTTCAGACTCATGCTGGACTTACACCCATCAGCTCTTCTGGGTCTTCTGCTTGTTACCTGAAGATCTTGGGGCTTGTCAGTCTTTTTTTTTTGAGTCGAAGTCTCACTCTGTTGCCCACGGTGGAGTGCAGTGGCACACTCAACAGTCACCGCAGCCTCAACCTGCTGGGCTCAGGCAATCCTTCTGCCTCAGTCTTTCAACTAGCTGGAACTACAGGCATGGGCCACCAAGCCTGGCTAATTTTTCTTGATTTATTGTAGAGTTGAAGTCTCACCAAGTTGCTCAGGATGATCTTGAACCTCTGGGCTCAGGCAATCTTCTCCCCTCCACCTGCCAAAATTCTGGTATTACAGGTGTGAGCCACTGTGCCCATCCTTCTTAATCACATGAGCCAGTTCCTTGTAATACATCTCTTTCTCTTATATATACACCCTATTAGTTCTGTTTCTTTGGAGAGCTCTGATATCAACACCACCATTACCACAACCACCCCTCTGACTTGTCTGCTTCAATTTAGGAAAGTTATAACCCCCTCTGCCTGACCAAGGAATAAGAGGCAGGGGACACCCTTTTAGGCCTGAAGATACTGCAAAGATGACTTGCTTGTGATTCTCCCTCTTTGATCTCCATCTAGGTTTTAGAGGTCAGTGTTATGACCAATGGCAAGAAGGGGGTAACGAGTTACAGGACATTTCAGGTGCATTGGCTTCACTCTCTTCCTCAGACACAAGCTTATTTCCACCTCAGTGCCTGTATGAGTCATGGTTCTTGGTTGCAGGCAAAATAAACTGACTTTTGCAAGCATAAGCAAAAGGGGATGGAGTGGAAATTAAGCACAAATGAAAGAGGATGCTAAGAGACAAACCAGACACAGTGGAATATGGGATGCCATGAATTTCCAGAGAGTCAAAAAGCAGGCAGTAGGAAACAGTATGGCAGAGTGTATATTTCCAAAAATATATTTCCTACCCCACAAGCTCTTACTGAATCTTTCTCCTCTTTACCATGAATTGAAATCTATTTCCCCTGTGTTGGAGCTAGGAGGAACTTTGTAACTGCCTCGGTGAATAGAATGTGGCAGAAGTGACACCAGGTGACTTATGATGTGAGGCCATAAAGGCAACATGGCTTTCCTCTGGTGCTCTCTTCCTGGACATGCTTGCCCTTTCAACCCAGCTGCCATGTTATAAGGAAGCCCAGACTATGTGGCAGGATTAAGAGTAAGTGTTCTAGCTGACAGCTGCAGTTTAGAGGTCAGCCAACAACCAGCATCAACCACTAGCAAGGTGAGTAAACAAGCTTTCAGATGATTCCAGATCCTGGTCTTTGAGCCACCCCAGCTGTCAGAGTTGAGCAGAGATGAGCTACTACCACTAAGCCCCAACCAAACTGCAGATTCAAGAGAAAAGTTACTATCGTTATTTTAAACCATAGGTTATGGGTGGGTTTGCTACACAGCATTGGTAACCGGAACACAGCAACTGTGTCATAGCAGAAATCGCCTGGTTAGGATGCTGCACAGAGCTCTACCACTACCCCCATCCCCAACTTTAGTGCCCTCTGGAGATTCTCGCCATCCTCATCTCTTAAGAACAAAGTCCCCCGAGAGAGCATATGATGTTCCGCATCAAGGTGCCTAGCAAGGGCTGTGCCAGGGGCAGGTTGAAGCCCAAGGAAGAGGAAGGGGCAATGGGAGATGGGAGCTAAGAGTCATCCGCTTCACAAGACTGTGTGGAAAGGTGATTTCCCATAAGTGCTGTTGCAAGTGCCCCAAACTGATGCATCTGTTTCCTCTGCCTAAACAGTCTCCAGATCTTTGCACAATTGGCTCTTCACATGCAATAAAGTGCAGCAGCTGAGAGCGCAGTCAACAGGGTTGACCTGAACTCAAATACTAAGTCTGCCTCTATGTGCTGTGAAATTGAGCATAAGTGGCTTAACCTCTCCTTGCCTCAGCTCTGTCATTTGACAAGAGGAGAGAATAATAGACTTACGCCACTGAGTTATTAAGAAGATTAAATACATATAAAGCACCTGAAACAGTTCCTGGCAGTTGGTAGGTACACTCTTTAAGTTAGATTTTAATCATTATTTTTGTTATTAAAGTTTCAGCTCATACATCATTTCCTCAGAGAGTCTTTTTCTGATACCCATCTAAAGTAGGGCTATTTTAACCCCACCACTTAGGGAGAACTGAATGTCCCTTTTATTTAATTAATTTTTTTGAGTCAGAGTCTCACTCTGTCACCCAGGCTGAAGTGCAGTGGCGTGATCACAACTACCTTGACCTGCTGGCCTCAGCTTTCCAAGTAGCTGGAACTACAGGCACACACCATGATGCCCAGCTAATTTTTTTATTTTATTATAGAGACAAGGTCTTGCCAAGTTGCCTAGGCTGGTCTTGAACTCCTGGGCTCAGGCAGTCCTCTCGCCACAGCTTTCCAAAGTGCTGGGATTACAGCTGTGAGCACTGTTCTTGGCCTCTTTTATTTTATTTTTGGCACACAACACTAAATGTCAATAGCTTACTTATTCATAAGTTTGTTTGCTTGCTTACTCTTATTTCTCACTGCACTTTTCATACCTTTTAAAATGTCGTGATTTGAGCCAGGTGCAGTGGCTCATGCCCGTAATCCCAGCACTTTGAGAGGCAGAGGCAAGAGGATTGCCTGAGCCCAGGGATTCGAGACCAGCCTGGGCAACTTGGTGAGATCTCATCTCTAATTAAAAAAATTAGTTGAGTGTGTTGGTGGAGCATGCCTGTGGTTCCAGCTACTTGGAAGGCCGAGGCAGAAAGATCACCTGGGCCCAGCAGGTCGAGGCTGAGGAGCGTGCCACTGTACTCCATCCTGGGTGACAGAGTGAGACTCCGACACACATAAACACACCACACACACACACACAATGTCGTGATTGAACACCTGTCTCCACTAGCTAGAGGACAATCTCTGTGAGCATGAGCCCAGGAAACTTATGTCACAGCTCTATCCTTGGGGTTGGACAGAATGCAGGATGGGTGTCATAGAGATACAAGGCTCAGACCTCCCTCAATGGAGGGCTTGTTGCCTCAACTGCTGGAAGTTCTGCAGGCAGATGACCCTCAGCTGTCAGCTGCTTCAGGGATGGCCCCCGCTGTGGAGAGCTGTCCTGCCTAAAGTCATGCCCCTTTCTGGCAAATCACTGAAGGATACAGGCATAGGAAGATGGCCCACACTGGACAATTCTGCTAGGTCATTCTAGCTCCTGAGCTGATTGGGTTTGCTGGAAGCTGTTACCGGACCTGCATCATGGTTCAATCCCCCCCTCTGCCCGCTCCTGTTTTCCCCACTCCCTTCCATGGGTGTTAATACCCAGGTCACTCCTTAATCACCATCCTGTACCCTAAACTCCAACTCTTGGGAAACTCAACCCGCAACATTCGAGCTTACGGAAGACAGGACGGATGCTGGCATTTGCTGGAAGAATGCAGTGTCTGGAGCCACCAGAAGGGAGACCCATCTCGGCAGACACGGCAGACTTGTGGAGCCTCCTGCTGCAAGGAACATCCTTATACTAGGAGTGGCAAACGGCCTCCTGTTCCAGGGACAGATGTTTACAGAGTCCCTTCACTTGTGGCAAACGCATAGGAGGAGAAGTGAACACACATGATGAGAGGAGGTGGCCCTGGTCAGATGCTCCTTGAGTATTGGGCCACGAATATAGACTCTCACAAGGTGACAGAGCTGAAAAGAGCCAGGAGATCGTCAGGCTTCTCATATATAGCTGTCCAAGTATCTCAAAGGGAAAGGAAGGTGAGCTCAAACTCCTGGCCAAGTCACTGTCTTCATCTAGTGAACAGGCGGATGTGGACCCCAGTTTGAGAAGTTCAGATCAGGATGGGAATTTCAAAGCCAAGTTCTACAGTCAGATCTAACTGGAGTCTACGTGAGGTCAGGGCTCAGTCTGAGGCTGGGTCAGGCCTCAGTGAAGGGACCGAGCTCAGTCTGGGGTCAGGGCTTTATTTGGGGTTAGAGCTTAGCCTGGGATCAGGGTTAAATCTGTCAGGACTGAAATTCAGTCTGGGGTCAGGACTTGGTCTGAGGTTGGGATGAGGGATCAGGCTGAGATGAGGACTGTTGGATTGGCTCAGGGCTCCACGTGGAGTCAGAGCTCTGTCTAGAGTCAGAGTCAAGTCCAGATTCAGCTGTGGTAAGAGCCAGAACTTAGCGTGAGTCCAGGGTTTAGGGTGTATCCAGAATCAGGGTCATGACACAGTCTGCCTCTGAGTCATGGCTATCTCTGGGGTCATAGGCACAAGCTGGAACTTCATCCTAGTTTCAGTCTGGAGCCTGCTCAGGGCTTGGCCTTGGTCCAGGTTTATGTTTGATCCCAGGCCAGGCTGCAGCCTGGTGTTGGAGCTCAGTCCTAGAGTCAGCATTTGAGACAATGTCTTGTTCTACAGCAGGGCCAGTCAGCTGGAGGCCAAACCTGGCCTACTGCCTGTTTTTGTAAATAACGTTGCGCGTTTATGCACTGTCTATGGCAGTTTTCACACTATAGAAGCAGAGCTGAGTAACTGAAACAGAGACTTTATGGCCTGAAATGAGGAAATATTTATTATTTGCCCTTGAAAATGAAAGCTTGCCAACCCCTGTTCTTAAGGCTCGAAGGCCCCTCTGGTGTATAAAAGCCCAGATCCCTGACCTAACTCAGTGTTGAGAGTCTCTGTGAAGGTTTGGACATCGTTTAAAAGACCAAGAGGATTCGGTGAAAGCAGAAGGCCTGAGCCTCCAGTAAAACCCTGCTGCTGGCATCCTTCTGAGTACCCCATGGTCAGCCAACTCTAAAAGTTTTCTCAGTCTTGAACTACCTGTTCTGACTTTCCTCTGTTAGGGCATGGTCAGGGTGTTGCCCTACCAACTAAAAGATGTTCCCTACCTGCACATTTTTCTTTGTAGTTTCCAAAACCACAATCTTCCTTGGGCCTTTGAGTTGTCTTCTCTCAATTTCTCCATCTCTCCCATCCCCAACTAGAGCTTTCCCATTGGTTGTTGGGATGACCTCTGCTTTCAGCTGGGACTAGAATAACCCGTAGGACCAGTTTTGTCGCATTCAAGTGCTTCATTAGCTCAGCTTAGTGGCGCCAAGGGCAAGAGAGTTGTGCTGGAATCAGAGCAACCTGGCAGGTGGCCCTCATCACCATCAGCTACTTTCCTCTTCCTAAACACATGAAAAGGGACTGCATAAAGTTTGTAGAAAAATTAAAAGATAAAAATATAAACTTTATTTTTCAACATAATCCCCATCAAATTCAAGATACTTTTGCAAGTGATAATACCAGTCATTTAGTCCATCCTTGAAGAACTGAGGGTCCTGGGAATTTAACCATGTAAATGTAGGATCTTTGAACACAATCAACTGAAGAAAAATGGGAGCCCTTTAAAGATTTTGTAAGATTAGGAAACAAAAACAAGTCAGAAAGAGCCAAATCAGGACTGCAAGGTGGATGACTAATGATTTCCCATGGAAACTGTCAAAAAATTGCCCTTGCTTGATGAGCGGAATGAGCAGGAGCATTGTCATGGTGGATACAGACTCTGGTGAAGCTGTCCTGGGCACTTTTATGCAACGGCTTTGGCCACCTTTCTCAAAACACTCTCATAATAACCAGATATCACCACTCTTTGTCTCTCTAGAAAGACAACAAACAAAATTCCTTGAGCATCCCAAAAAACCATTGCCATGATGTTTGCTTTTGACTGGTCTGCTTTTGCTTTGATGGAACCACTTCCCCTTCTTGGTAGCCACTGCTTTGACTGTGCTTTTCCTCAGGATCGTACTGGTGAAGCTGTGTTTCACCTCATGTTACAGTTCTTCAAAGAAATGCTTCAGGATTTTGATCCCCAAATTTCTTTTCTTTTCTTATTTTTTTTAGTGGAGTCTCACTCTGTTGCCCAGGCTGTAGTGCAGTAGCATGCTCACGGCCACTGCAGCCTCAACCTGTTGGGCTCAGGTGATCCTTCTGCCTCAGCCTTCAAAGTAGCTGGAACTACAGGCATGCACCACCACACCTGGTTATTTTTTTGATTTATTGTAGAGAGGAGGTCTTGCCAAGTTGCCCAGGCTGGTCTCTAACCCCTGGGATCAGGCAGTCCACTTACCTCTGTCTCCTAAAGTGCTGGGATTACAGACATGAACCACTGCACCTTGCCTAAAATTTCCATCAAAAGGTCTGTTCTTGTCTGCAGCTGGTCTGGGGATGATGGTTTTGAGATCCATTTAGTGGAAGTTTTGCTCAACTTTAATTTTTCAGTCAGAATTGTGTAAGCTGAACCAACTGAGATATCTATGGTGTTAGCTATGGCTTGTGCTGTTACTCACCAATTCTCTTCAGTTAAGGTATGGACAAGATAATTTTTTTCTTCAAAAGTGGGTGTGGATCAATTTTCCGTAGCCATTTTTGGAGCCAATTCTGCTGTGGGCTTCATCCTCATTGTCTTGTCTCTTCTTAAAATGAGTTATCCATTTGTGAACTGCTGATTTCTTTAGGGCATTGTACCCACACAGTTTTTGCAAAGCATCAATGATTTCACCATTCTTTTACCCGAGTTTCTCCATCAATTTGATTGTTTGCTCTTGCTTCAATTTTAGCAGAATTCATGTTACTCTGACAGGGACTCTTTTCAAATTGATGTCTTGTCCTTTTTAGTGCTCAAACTAGATTTTGCTCATGCATGTCACAAGTTATTATGAATTTATTATGAGGCAAAATATTTTGAAATCCATGTATAATTTTTTCATAATATGCATTTTCCATGAACTTTTTGAAGCTCTCTTGTACCTAGTTTGCTATGCCATTCTAGTTCCAGAGCTGCCTCGGCTCAGCAGAGCTGTCTGGGTCTGCACTATGGTTCAATTCTTCCCTCTGGCCACTTCTGCTTTTCCCACTCCCTTCCATGGATGTTGATCCCCAGATCACTTTTTTTTTCCAAACCACGAGCCCAGAAATAGACCAGTTGTATGTGTATACATGTTTAATTAAAGACATGAATTTATTTATGCTGGGCTCAGACAATCCTTCTGCCTGAGCTAGTTTTTTTCCAGCTGATTTTTTTGATTTAATGTAGAGTCAAGTTCTCGTCATGTTGCCAGGCTGGTCTCAAAACCCCGGGGATCAGGCAGTTCTCTTGCCTCTGCTTCCCAAAGTGCTGGGATTACAGGCATGAGCCACCATGCCCAGCCCCCAGATCATTCTGAACTCCAGCTCCAAATGAGTTTTCTCAGAAACTCAACCTATGACAGCCAAGCTTGAGGAAGTCAGGCAGTTGACATTTACTGGAGTGTCTGGAGCCACTGCAAGTGGAAACCCTTCTCAGCTGACATGTAGAGACAACCTGCTAGAAGAAGCGTCCTTATACTAAGAGCAGTAAATCACCTCTTGTTGACTTTAGCCCCCAGTGCCCCCTCCTGCGAACAACCCTGAGGAAATGGCTGTCTGCTCTGTACCCCCAGTTGTCCCTGTTATACAGGATCATTTTTCTTTGTAGTTTCCAAAACCACATTCCCATTCACACTAGGGAAAGCCTAGGTTTGTAAAAGGGGTCCTGGAGTGAAGGCAGTCCATGGGTCTGACTTACTAAGTGCATCCACTTGTCTAGTCCTCCAAGTCCCATCCCCATGTTGTATAGAATCATCAGAGAAATGCCTTCATCGAGGGGACGCAGGATCATCCATCAAACACTCTCCATGTGTTTGCCTGACCCCCTTTTTACAGACTCACTATATACTCTGTTCTCACTTGAATTCTATCTGGGAAGTGTCTCATTGCAGATGAATCTGTTTTATTGTTGGTGTTCAGATTACTTAAATTATAAGATTAATTATAATTCCTTTGGATGTCTCAAACATTTCAGAGTTGAATTCCATTGCAGTTACCTGCAGAGCCTGGTGGTGTTTACTCTGGTTCTTGTCTCCGGGGTCTGTGTCCTGTTTTGACCCAAATTCGTAACTTGCATAGTGTAAGCTGCTGCGAATGTTTTACATAGTCAGCATTGTTCCAAAAAAAGAAGTGCACCCTAAGTGAGGCTAGGCTGGTCATATGGGCCTCTTGATGGCCATACCTAAATCATATTTGGGGCTGCAGATTTTAGAGGATATAATCCAGTTTGATGTTCTCTCCTTTACCTTCTTAGCTCCTTCCAGGCACCAGGCACCACTCAGATCCTGGGCCTGTGTCTTCATTGAGGAAAATTCTTCCTTTGCTTAAAATCTAATGCTTTTCAGGATCATGACCTTGGGCAAAACCTAGAAGGTGTAAAAGGCTACACATGGGCCCAGCTCTGCCTCTAGCTCACCCTGTGGCCTCAGCAAGCTTCTGCCTTCTCTGTAATGAGAGTGTTGAGGGAGGTTTAGATTCTAGCTCTGACATTTCTGGGTTCTCTGTCAAGGATGAGGGGAGGACTTTTGGCCCTAGATGTGGCAAGGGTATTTGTAGAGCTGAGAAAGAAGCAAGGAGAGCCCAAGGGTCAGCCAGTACAATGGACAACTATAAGATCTGACAATTAAGTCAGCAAACTCATCCTAGAGAAAGTGCTACATACTTCATTGCTGACTATCACTATGGTCACCTTTGAGGTACTCCCCTTGGGAAGCTATGTACCAGTGTCTAATCCACCCTTTTTCTGGAAAGGCCATCAGAGCTGTCGTAGTATTACCCTTGATGTCCTGAATATCATCAAAATGTCTTCCTTTCAACATTTCCTTCTCTTTAGGTAAAGAAAAAAGTCACTAGGAGCAAGATCAGCTGAGTAGGGAGGGTGCTCCAATATAGTTATTTGTTTACTGGCTAAAAGCTTCCTTACAGACGGTTCTGTGAGAGCCAGTACATTGCAATGCAACAGCTCCTTCAGGACTATTTTTGCACACACCTTTCTCATGCCAAGACTTTCAGTTAAGATTTTCCCAACTGTTTCTTTATTGATGTTTATTTGGTCTGCTATGCTTCTCACAGCCAGCCAATGATTTTGACACACAATTCGATGAATTTTGGCATTGTTTTCATCAGTTCTTCTCATTACTGTCCATCCTGACCTTTCTTCATCAGTGATGCTTTCTCTCTCCTCAGAAAAATGTTTCATCCATTTGTGCACTGCCATTTTCTTTATGGCATTATGCCCATAAACTTGGACAAACATGTCCCTGATTACACTTCCATTCTTGCCAAATTTAACAAGAATTTTAATATTTGCTCATTGCTCTAATTCCTGCTCCAACATACTTGCAACAGCACACAAAAAAATGCAATAACAACGATAAACACCACTCAGCAAGACACCGCCACTCATTTTGACATGAACACAGCCATGAGACACTGATATATCAAGGTTATGAAACCCTGCCAAGTTGTTGGTACAGCACTGTCCATGTAAGTGCATAGTGGCAAGTTCACGAACTTAATTGTCTGTCCTTGTAGCTGGACACAAGATGGCAGAGCTGGGTGGGCCAGGGCTACTGTGATGCTTGGGTCTGTCAGTCTCCCAGCTATGAAGGCGATGAAATGAAGGTGAGAGAGGCTCCCTAAATACTTATATCATCCATAGTTGTACAAAAGTTTAAGGATTACTGAGTGCAACGTCCCATTTTACAGATGAGGAAACATGACCAGGAGGGGAAGTAACTTGCCTAAGTTTACAAAATAGAGCTGAAGCTGAAGCAGGTCTAACCAAGGACCACTGTCTCCCACATGAAAGAGACAAAAAGAGCCGGACAGGAGAAGAACAGGAGCCAAATACTCCCTCATTTCTCATGATCTATCACTTGGCTGTGGCTACATGGACAATCACAAAGCCCTTGATGTCTGGGAATTGGGAGCTGACAAGGTCCACCTGTAGCTGCCTTGGGCCACTCTTAGAGGGAGTGATGTCAAACTGGACCGAGGCCCTCTGCTGGGGCTCCAGGCTGGGCACACTGGAGAAAAAGGATGGGAGAAAGGCAGACCGTCAGTCCTCTCTTCTGCCAGTCCATGGCTCCTTGGAGTCTTTGGGTTCAAGTTCACCTTGTGGCTTGACATGCAAGCCTCATCAACATGCTTCCAGCTTCATCTTCCCTTCTACCACCCACACTCTTCCCATGTAGCCAGGCTAGTTTCTTCCCTGTGCCCTGGACTTACCTTGCACTTCCTTGCTCTGGACCTTTTTCTGCAATGCTCCTCCCACTAGGATGCTCCTCCCATTCCAGTCACACTCAAAACCCAGATCATCTTTCTCTTTTTCCAGGAGACCTTCCCCAAGGGCATCACCCTTCCTTCTTGATGCCTGAAATGCCCCTGAATTCATCATTTAGGGCTCAGGTCAAATATAAGCTCCACCAGAAATTATTCCTGGCCCCACCCTGTCCTCACTCAAGGGCTGCCTCTGATATCCGGCCTTGGAGGAGATCCATCCCTCTGTTTGCACAAATCACACCATCTTCATGTGAAGAGTCATCTGTTTCTAAGAGCCCATCTCCAGTCAGACTCCATCTGTCCATCTTAGTGTTCCCAACAATTTACATGTGATTCAAAGGACAAATCAGTATAATCAAGGACCATATGAGTAGTCAATGAATGAAAAAATGAATAAGCAACTGAATGATTGACAATGAATAAGTAAATAAATGAGCCCATGAATAACTGGAACATGTGTGAATGAATGCACCATGTGTGAGTAAATGAGGGGATACATATATGAACGAATAAGTGAAGGACTGAAAAAAATAAGAGGATAAATGAGTAAATGAATAACCAAATTAAAGAATAAATAAGTGGGTGAATCAACCAAATAGAACTAGGTTGAGTAAATGAATGAATAAGTGACAAATGAGTGAAAAATGTAAATACAGGGATGGGTGAATGAATGAAAGAGCAAATGAATGAGTGAGTGGATGAATAAGTAAATGGATTTATGAGTGAAAATATGAAACAATGATATGAGTGAATGAGTTATATGACTGAGTGAGTGGGTGAATGAATAAGCAAATGAAGGCTGATGTGTATAAGCAGTGGGCTTGTCCTGTGCACCCTGCAGAATCTCTCTTGCACACGCCACCTCTTGCAACTTCTCTCTGACCAGGACGTAAGGAAGGCAAACCCGCGCCATGCCAACCCCCCAGGCTGGTACTTACTCGATGCTGAGCTGTCCCTGGAGAAGGCCGCTGCCTTCCACCATCAGCACACAGTCCTTTACTCTCTCCAAGAGGGGGTTGACCACCGTCACTTCCACCATAACTGCCACTCCCACCACGGCGGGGCCCAGCACCTGAAGGGCGACACCAATGAGCCATCTCACTTCCCCTCATCCCCTCAGGAAACCCATGGCCATGGCTGGGTCAGAGAATGGGGCATTAATCGTATCTACTCCCTGCCTCCACATACCCTGTGACCGGGTGTCTCCATAGCACCCATCTCCCAGTGTCGACCCCCCTACTCTCATACTTCGCAGATGAAGCTGGAGCTAAAGGTACAAACCCCCCAGTCTCTGATGCCCTCCCCCAGCTCTGAAGGGGTCCTGGTAGGAGAAGAGTGGTGGATGCAGACAAACGTCACCTTAATGGTGATGTAGTCCTCCAGAGTAATGTCCTTCTCCACCAGGAGCTTCTCTCCTTTGGTGACAAGGCACATGGCAGCCAACAGGATCTTCTTGTCTTCTGTTAGGTCTTCTTTATACTTAGAGTAAGATATTGTAATTGGGATCTTCTTCTCTGGAAAGGAAAGCAGAGGTGGAAATTGGGGGCTTGATGTTCCTCTTTAATGGCACTCAGAAGGAGGAAAAGGCCATCCAACTAATAGCTACAACCTCTCTGGTCCTTACAACTATCCTGAGATGGGCATTATTTTCTTCAGCTCTCAGATACAGAAATCCACGGCTCAAAGTCACATAGGAAGTAAATCAAGAAACCAAGATGAAGTGGGATTAAAATTCAGGCCAGTAAGCTACCACAACACCAGATGATTTCTTCAACAAGCCCCGAAGATGTGTCTCAACTTGCCCTAATTATTCAAGATGAAAATCTTCAATTCATCAGCCATTCACCCCATCTCTCACTGTTTATTGAGCACCTACTATGTGCCAAGCACAAAGAAGAGGGAGACCAAAGGTCTGCCTCGAGTTTCCAGTACAGTGAGACCAATTTCCGTGCAACTTCTCTAAACCCCCATCTCTCTGTGAAGGCCCAGACCTAGTCATTCCCACAAACTGTGAGCAGTCTTCACTGATACCCTTCCCAGCTCTCTGAGCTACCATGGTCCTGGCTATCTCTGTCTCTCTCATCACCCATAAAACCCCTTACTATGTCATTTCTTCTTATGAGCATGGCTCACCACAGTATATAGCTGACCCTCAGTAATACTGGTTTTTTTTTTATGACCACCATATATTTTTTCTTTCAGGTGCAATGTATTCCTTCTGGTTTGCCCCAGGCCCTGCTATCATCCATTGTTCTACTGCCACTGTTTCCTTTATTTCTGTTTTCTTCCTGATCCTAAGGCATCTGAGTTTTTAACTCATGGAAAAGGTTTTTAAAGGGCTCGATTTGACTCACACTCTCTGTTATCACAGGGTTTTAGTATAGTGGATACTCCTGAATGCCAGTAGATTAATCCATGTGTACCTCTGATCAGTAGGTCATTAATGGAAGAAACTTTCATACAACAACAGCAATAAATATAATTATAAAACTAACTTTTACTAGGGGATTAAAGTGTGTTGGGCACTTGGAAGAACTTTCATGGACTAACTCATGTAATTCTCATGACAATTCCATGAACAAGTATAATTATTTTTATCCTCAACTTGTAATAATATTAAAAATACTGACAATCACCATCATAAGTTAAATGTTCATTATGTGATAGAAATTATATCAAATGTTTAATATATATGATATCATTTACTTCTTGTATGGTGCTAGACCATGGTTCTTCAAGTGTGGTCCCAGGAACAGTGGCATCAGTATTACTTGGGAACTTATTAGCAATTCAATTTCTCAAGCTCCAACAGTAATAACCACTATATGCCACCAAAGATATACATGAGCAGAGCTCTGGGAATCAGTTCTGACCCTGGGAGAAAGGAGAGAAGTGCCCCTGAAAATGTTCAGAGTAGAGCTTCTTGAAGTTCTTTGGGTCATGGACTTCACTAACAATCTAATAAAAGTTGAGACCCTTTCCTTAACAGGACCACCAGCTAATGAAATCTAAATGACATCTGTGAAATACTTCATCCAACAGCAGCAGAATACACATTCTTCTCAATCTTGCATGGCATATTCACCAAGATAGACCAAATTCTGTGGCATAAATAATACACGAACAAAATGAAAAGAATAGAAATCATACAAAGTATGCTCTCAGACCGCAATAAAACTAAACTAGAAATCAATAACAGAAAGGTAGTTGGAAAATCCAAAATACCTGAATATCAAACAACACACTTCTAAAAGAACACATAGGACAAAGAAGAAATCTCAAGAGAAATTTAAAAGTATTTTGAACTAAATAAAAATGAAAACACAACTTATGAAAATGTGTGGGATACAGCAAAAGCACTACTTACAGGGGAATTTGTAGCATGCAATGCATATAAAATAAGAGGTCTAAAACCAATAATCTACACTTCTGTTTTAGAAAACTAGAAGAAGGAGAGCAAATTAAACCCAATGTAAGCAGAAAGGAAATAAAAATTAGAGTAGAAATCAATGAAACTGAAAGCAGAAGATCAATAGAAAAAAATCAGCAAAACTGAAAGCTGAGAAGATCAATAAAATCAATAAGCCTTTGGCAAGGCTACCTTAGGAAAAAACAAAACAAAACTAGAGAGAAGACACAAATTGCTAGTAAGAAATCCAAGAGGGACATCACTACAGATCCTATAGGCATTAAAAGCCCAGGAAAGAAATATTCTGAACAACTCTTTGTTCACACATCTGCTAATCTACATGACATGAACCAATTCCTGAAAGACACAATCTGCCAAAACCCACACAAAAGAAACAGACAACCTGAATAGGCCTATACCTACTAAAGAAATTGAATCAATAATTAATTGCCTCTAAATCAGAAAGCACCAAGTCCAGATGGATCCACTGGTGAATTTTACCAAACTTTTAAGAAAATAATTATGCCAATTCTCTATAATCTCCTCCAAAAGAGGAAAGCAGAGTAATACTTCCTATCTCATTCTATGAGGTCAGTATTATTCTAATATCAAAGCCAGATCAATATCTCTCACAAACAAAGATATAAAAAGCCTCAACAAAATATTAGCAAATTGACTACAACAGTGTATAAACATAATCATAAATTAGACACCATGTTCAAATGGTATTCTAGGCAAGTGAGAGGCTGGTTCAACATTTGAAAATCAATTAATGTAATTCATCAAATCAACAGAAAGAAAATGCATGTTCATATAAGTAGATACAGAAAAATAAACAAAATCCGAACTCATTTGTGAGAAAAACTTTTAGCAAACTAGAAATAAAGGGAACTTTCTCAATTTGATTAAGAAATCTACAAAAAAACCTACAGCAAACATCATATTTAATAGATACTTCCCCAGCAGGGTTCAGTGGCTCAGCCTGTAATCCCATGCCTTTGGGAGGCTGAGGTGAGTGGATTGCCTGAGCCCGCGGGTTTCAGACCCGCCTGGGCAGCAAGACATCATCTCTACAATAAATCAAAAAATCAGCCGGGCATGTTAGCGCATGCCTGTAATTCCAGCTACTTGGAAGGCCGAGGCAGAAGGATCGCCAGAGCCCAGCAGGTCGAGGCTGCGGTGGCTAGGAGCAGCCACTGCACTCCAGTCTGGGCAACAGAGTGAGATTCCAACTCAAAAAAAAAAAAAAATAGATACTTCCCCATGAGATCAGGAACAAGGCAAGGGTGTCCTTGTGAAATTCCACTACTCCTTTTAAAAATTATATTGGAAGTCCCAGTAAGTGCAACATGACAAGAAAAAGAAAATAAAAGGTATAGATTGGAAAGGAAGAAATACAACAGACTTTGTCCACAGAAGTCATAATTGTCTATATAAAAATCCAAAAGAATCAATAACAAACAAACAAAAACTGGAAGTAGTAAGAGATTACAACAAGGTTGAAGGATATAAGAATAATATACAAAAGTCATTCACATTCCTATATGCCAGCCATTAACAATTGAAATTTGAAATTTAAAATACAATAGCATTTATGTAAGCATCTCCAAAATAAAATACTTAGGTATTAATCTAACAAAATAGGTACAAGATCTATATAAGGAGACTATAAAACACTGATGAAAGAAATCAAAGTACTAAATAAATGGGGAGATAGTCTATGTTCATGGATAAAAGAATCAATATTGTCAAGATGTCAGTTCTTTTTAACTTGATCTATAGATTCAATGCAATCCCAACAAAATCCCAAGAAGTTATTTTGTGGATATCTGATTCTAAAGTTTGTGTGGAAAAGGGAGAAGTGAGATGAAGAAAAGATGGTTAGTGGGTACAAAAGTACAGTTAGACAGAAGGAATAAGTTCTAGTATTCAATAGTACAGTAGGGAAATTATAGTTAACAATCACTTATTATATATTTAAAAATACCTAGAAAAAATGAAGTGCAATGTTCCCAACACAGAGAAAAGGAAAATATTTGAGGTGATAGATATTCCAATCACCCTGATTTTATCATTACATATTGAACACAGGGAACAAGATATCACCTGAATGCCCAAAATATATACAACTATGATATATCAATAAAAACACTTTTAAAAGTTATGACCAGAAAAAAAGGTTTATGTGGAGAGGCAAAGAATAGTCAACACAATAATGAAAGAGAGGAACAAAGTTGGAAGACTGGCACTATCCGAATTTAAGATTTACTATAAAGCTACAGTAATCAAGATAGTATGGCAATGATGAAAGAATAGAGAAAAACCGGCACACCTCATTTTATTGCACTTAGCTTTATTGTACCTTGCAGATACTATTATTTTTTCTTTTTTTATAAATTGAAGGTTTGCAGCAATCCTGAGTTGAGTAAGTCTCAATCATTTTCTAACAGCATGTACTTGCATCATGTTTCTGTGTCACATTTTGGTAATTCTCACAGTATTTCAAAATTTTATTACTATTTTATCTGTTGTGGTGATCTATGATTGGTGATGTTTGATGTTTCTATTGTAATTGTTTTGGGGAGTCTTAAACCACACCCTATAAGACAGTGACCATATACAGATATATGTTGTGTGAGTTATGACTGCTCCACTGACCAGCCATTTCCCCATCTCTCTCTCTCTCTCTCTCTCTCCTATTCTCTGAGACACAACAATACTGACATTAGGCCAATGAATACGCCTACAATGGCCTATAAGTGTTCAAGTGCAAAGAAGAGTCACATGTCTCTCATTTAAAATAAAATATTAGAAATGATGAAACTTAGTGAGGAAGGCATGTCAAAAACCAAGATAGGCTAGAAGCTAGGCCTCTTTTGCCAAACATTTAGCCAAGTGATAAGTGCAAAGAAAAAATTATTGAAGGAAATGAAAAGTGCTATTCCAGTGAGCACACATGAATAATAATAAGGAAGTAAAACAGGCTGGGCTTGGTGGCTCAGCCAGTAATCCCTGCACTTTGGGAGGCCAAGGAGAGTGGATTGCCTGAGTCCAAGGGTTTGAGACCAGCAGGGGCAACTTGGCGAGACCCTGTCTCTACAATAAAAAAAAGTTAGCTGGGCGTGGTAGTGCGTGCTTGTAGTTTCGGCTACTTGGAAGGCTGAGGCGGAAGGATCACCGGAGCCCAGCAGGTCGACGCTGGGGTGGCAGTGAGTGTGCCACTGCATTCCAACCTGGGCGACAGAGTGAGACTCCAACTCAAAAAAAAAAAAAAAAAAAGAAAAGAAAAACAGCCTTATTGCTGATATGGAGAAAGTTGTAGAGGTCTCGATACAAGATCAAACCAGTCATGATATTCCCTGAGGCCAAAGCCTAATTAGAGCAAGGCCCTAATACCTCAATTCTATGAAGGCTGAGAGAGGTGAGGAATCTACAGAAGAAAAGTTTCAAAGGTTCCTGAGGCTTAAGGAAAGAAGCTGCCCCCATAGCATAAAAATGCATGGTGAAGAAGCAAGTGCTAATGTAAAAGCTGCAGCAAGTTATCCAGAAGATCTGACTAAGATCATTGATGAAATGTGGCCACACTAAACAACAGATTTTCTATGTTAGATGAAGCAACCTTCTATTGGAAGAAGATGCTCTCTAGGATTTTCAAAGTTAGAGAGGAGATATCAGTGCCGGGCTTCAAAGTTGTAAAGGACAGGCTGACTCTCTTGTTAGAGGTTAACACAGCTGGTGACTTTAAGTTGAAATCAATGTCATTTACCAGTCCTAAATCTTAGCGCCCTTAAGAATTATGTTAAATCTACTCTGCCTGTGGTCTATAAATGAGGCAACAAAGCCCGAGCATCTGTTAACAGCTTGGTTTACTGAATATTTTAAGCCCAAGGTTGACACTTACTACTCAGAAAAAAAGATTCCCTTCACGATATTACTACTCACTGACAATGCACCTGATCACCCAAGAGTTCTAATGGAGATGTACAAGGAGCTTAATGTTGCCTTCACACCTGCTAACACAACCTCCTTATTGCAGCCCACAGGTTAAAGAGTAATTTTGACTTTCAAGTCTTGTTACTTAAGAAATACATTTTATAATGCCATAATTGCCAAAGATAGTAATTCCGCTGATGAATCTTGACAAAGTTCATTGAAAACCTTCTGGGAAGGATTCGCCATTCTCGATGCCATTAAGAACATTCATGATTTATGGGAGGAAGTCAAGATAGCAACATTAATAGGAGCTTGAAAGACATTGATTCCAATCCTCATGGATTACTTTGAGGGATTCAAGATTTCAGTGGAGGAAGTCATTGCAGATATAGCAAGAGCAATAGAATTAGAAGTGGAGCCCAGAGACGTGACTGAATTGTTGTAATCTCATGATAAAATTTGAACAGACGGAGATTTGCTTCTCATGGATGAGCAAAGAAAGTGGTGTTTTGAGATGGAATCTACTCTGCTGTGCACATTGTTCAAATAACAAGGATTTAAACGTTACATAAACTTAGTTGATAAAACAGTTGTGGAGTTTGAGAGGCTTAACTCCAGTTTTGAAGGAAGTTCTACCGTGAGTTGAATGTGATAGTAAAACGCTATCAAACAGCATTGCATACTACAGAGAAATCATTCGTCAAGGGAAGAATCCATCGATGTGGCAAATTTCGTTGTCTTATTTTAAGAACTTTCCACAGCCTTTTCAACTTTCAGCAATCACCACCCTGATCAGTCAGCAGCCATCAAGGCAAGACCTTACATCAGTAAAAAGATGGTGAAGACTCAGATGATTGTCAGCATATTTTTAGCAATAAACTATTTTAAAATTAAGTATGCATTGTTTTTAAAGACACGATGCTATTAGCATACCTAATAGACTACAGTGTAGTGTAAACATAACTTTTATATGCACTGGGAAACCAAAAAATTTGTGTGACTTGCTTTATTGTGGTGGTCTGGAACTGAACTTGCAATATCTTTGAAATATGCCTGTAGATCAACGAAACAGAACAGAGTTCAGAAAAAGACCTACACAAATACAGTCAACTGATTGTTGACAAAGTAGCAAAGGAGAAAAGATAGTTCTGTCAACAAACAAATGGTGCTAAAACAGTTGGATATTCACATGCAATAAAATAAAATAAAAATCTAGACACAGACCTTACATTCTTCACAAAATGTAGTCAAAATGATCATTAACCTAAAAGTAAAATGCCAGACTCATAAAGATAACATAGGAGAAAATCTAGATGACCTTGGGTTTGGTAGTGACTTTTTTGATACAACACCAAAGGCATGATCCATGAAAGAAAAAAATTAACAAGTTGAACTTTATTAAAATTAAAAACACTGCTCTGCAAAAAACACTGTCAAGAGAATGAGAAAACAAGACAGACTGAAAGAAAATACTTGCAAAAGATGTATCTGATAAAAGACTGTTATCCAAAATACACAAAGTCCTCTTAAAACCCCACAATAGGCCGGGTGCAGTGGCTCAGCCAGTAATCTTAGCACTTTGGGAGGCCGAGGCAAGAGAACTGCCTGAGCCCAGGGATTCAAGAACAGCCTGGGCAAGATTTCGTCTTTACAATAAATCACAAAAACTAGCCAGGTGTGGTGGCGTGCATCTGTAGTTCCAGCTACTCGGAAGGCTGAGGTGAAGGGATCGCCTAAGTCCAGCAGGTGGCCGTGAGCGTGCCACTGCACTACAGCCTGGGAGACAAGAGTGAGACTCCAACTCAAAAAAGAAAAAAACCCAACAATAAGAAAATGAACAACCCAATTTGGACACATCATCAAAGAAGACATACAAGTGTCATAAGCATTTGAAAAAATGTTCAACATCATGTCATTAATGAACTGCAAATTAAAACAAGTAGATACGATTACACAACTATTAGAATAGCAATAATCCAAAACACACACCACTTGCTGGAAAGGATATGGAATGACAGGAACTCTCGTTCATTGCTGGTAGGAATGCAAAATGGTACTTTGGAAGGCAATTTGGCAGAAGACAATTTGGCAGCTTCTTGTATAACTAAACATACTCTTTCTTACTATAGGATCCCACAATTGAGTCCTTTGGTATTTACCCAAAGGAACTGAAAACTTATGTCCACACACAAGTCTGCACATAGATATTTATAGCAACTATACTCATAAGAGCCAAAACTTGGAGGCAACCAAGATGTCTCCTTCAGTAGGTGAATGGATAAATAAATGGTGTACATCCCTATAATGGAATACTGTTCAGCAAGAAAAAGAAACAACCTATTAAAACACACACAAAAAAGTGGAAGATCCTTAAACACATATTGCTAAGTGAAAGAAGCCAATCTGAAAAGGCTGAATCATACTGTATGATGCCAACTATAGGACATTCTGGAAAAGGCAAAAGTATGATGATGTAAAGACATCAGTGGTTGCTGAGGGTCCATGGAGAGGAAGGGATGAAAAGGTGGAGCACAGGGGAATATTTAGCAGGAATGAAACTGTGCTGTGGAATGAATACATGCCATCATGGTAGATGCATGTCATTAAGCACTTGCCAAAATCCATAAAATGTACAACTTATAGTGAACCCTAATGTAAACTATAGATATCAGTTAATAATACTGTGTCAATATTGGCTCATCAATTGTAACAAATGTACCACACTCATGTAAGAGGTTAATAATAGGAGAAGGGGGTAGTGGTGAGAGGGCATATGGGAACTCTGGACTTACCAATTCAATTTTTCTGTCAACCTAAAACTACTTTTAAAAGTCTATTAAAATTCAAAAAAATTATACATTTGAGTGAATTATGTGGTTTTAATAGTCATACTATTTGGCTCAAAAATTCCACTTTAGTGATCGATTCTAACAAAATAGTCCAACATCCAGAAGAAAAAAAATGGAGATCTTTTTTGCATCAGAATCTTTACTCTAGTGTGATTTTGAATAGCAATAAGCTGATAACAACCCAAAAGAGGAGAAAAGATAAGGTAAATCACCAAATATTTATTTAAAGATTACACATCTATTAAAATATTTATGAGTTTATAAAAATATTTAAAATACAATGTAATATGAAAAGAGCAGGGCACTAACGAATATTTGCAATATTTAATTAAAACTATGTTTTTCAAAAAGCAAACAGGCATTAAAAATTTGGAAGGAAAACACGTGAACAGTTTGTAGGTGGGTGGTAGGAGCCCAGGTGATTTTTCTCTTTTGCTTTCAAAATCTTTAAAGAATATACATTACTTTTAACATGAAAAAATTGCTAAAAGTCAGAGGAAAGTGTATGTTAATTAATGTTTCATGATGAAGTGTTATTTTCTGATCTAGACTTTGTGAAAAATAAATGACAAAGAAAGCTAAAAAAAAATGTGACACCTCCTTCATATGTTTTCACGCCCTGTCAAAATCCGTAAGATTCACTTACCAGAAACTGGCCCAGAGGAACAACTTCTTTGTTTAATTGAATCCTTAGAGTTCAGAAAGTCTATGAGAGGAGAGAGAGAAAAGAGGAGAGAAGAGATAGAAAGAGACTGAGAGAGAGCTAGAGCTAGAGAGTGAGAGTGAGTGCGAGAGGAATAGAGATAAAGAGACAGGACAAATTAGGGGGAAAAGAGCAGGAATAATCAAATGGGAAATATGTAGTAAACCATATACAAAGTGCTATGTGTTCAAGGATCATGAGAAAAATCCTTGATATATATATTTTAAAAGCAAACAGAATAAGGTCAGTTGGCATCATAAAAAAACCTTCAAAAGGACTGAAGCCATTCTCTTTTGCTGTGAAGTACTAAGGATGACTTTCAGGCAGATGCAGTCCTAGGCACAGCAAGCGTTTCTGGTGTGGGCTGACTCGATCCCTCCACAGTCTGCAGTCAAGCAACTGAATCAGCTGAGTAAATGGGCACTGGGGTCAATGATCCTGCACTGAATCCTGGCTTTGGCAGTTCTCTGGCCTTGGTCAGCAGTGTGTCTCTAATGCCAGACTACCTGGGTTTGGGTCCTGCCACTATGCGCACTGACTGTGTGACCCTGGACTTGTGACCTCACCTTTCTGGATGTGTTTCCTCCTCTGAGAGGTGGAGCTTTCCACCACTAACTGGCACGAAGTGGTTGTGGGGACCGTGCCGTTACACGCAGAGTTTGCAGGACAGGCCCGACACACGTAAACCCTTAAAAAACATCTCTTAGCCGGGCTCGGTGGCTCAGCCTGTAATCCCGTGCCTTTGGGAGGCTGAAGTGAGTGGATTGCCTGAGCCCACGGGTTCGAGACCCGCCTGGGCAACTTGGCGAGACCTCATCTCTACAATAAATCAAAAATTAGCCGGGCGTGGTAGCGCGCACCTGTAGTTCCAGCTACTTGGAAAGCTGAGGCGGAAGGATCGCTGGAGCCCAGCAGGCGAGGCTGCGGTGGCCGGGAGCAGCCACTGCACTCCAGTCTGGGCGACAAAGTGAGACTCCAACTCAACAAAACAAACAAACAAAAATCTCTTTCTGGTCCAGCCCTCTCACACAGAACACCCGAAACCAAATAGCCCCAGAACTTTTTTCTAATTTTAGAAGAGTAGCACAAGGCATACTCCATGTGTTCTGAACTACTCTCAGTATGAATTAATTGGTGTGCAAATATTTATACTAATTGGGATGGAGGCTATAAATCACATCCCTATCAGTTTGCCACAAGATGCCTGTGGACTTTTGTTACTTTTATCATTATGTTGTTTCCCAGAACCTCAGTTTTCTCATCTGTAAAATGGGGACAAGAGGCACTGAACACAACGCTCTGGAATCCCCCCCTGCCTTCTTGGGAATGAATGTAGATCCTAGGAAGTTCCCACTCCACATTTCCCTGGAAAGTGTGGGCTGGCCAGGTCCCACCGAGCCAGGTTGCTCTTACCTTCTTGCGGCCCTAGCTTCACCGCGTGGGACTCATGCAGGATCTCCGCCACCGGCCTGCGAGTGTAAAGGATGGTGGCGCCGCTCAGGTTGACTCGGACCCGCTGGGACCGGGAAGTGAGGTTGGCCAAGCACAGGGCCAGTCTCAGGTCATGACCCAGGACAGGCGGCTCTAGCACCTTGAACTTGCCGGTGATACTGGGCTTGGTGGCTGGCTCCAGGAGGTCATCACGCCAGAGACCACGGCCCCCAGCCCTGCGGATGCGGGTTCTCCTCCCCGAGGCTTCCACGCTGAACAGCTTCTTCACCGCCTTGCTGTACACCTGCCTCTCCTTCCGGGACCCTGCAGGGCATGTGCACCATCAGTGGCAGGCACACTCCCCCTCCTCCTCCGGTCCCCAGGCCATCCCTTCTCATTTCCCCTCTTCTTGGGCCAGGACAACCACTCCATCACCACTTTAGCTTAGCATGGCTCTCAGAGGTCTCAAACTGGACGCTCAAGGCCATATGCAGACTCAGCTATGAATAAGTCTTGTGTTTGGTTTTCCAACGATTTAAATCATTTTTAAATCAGTTGCTAACAACCTCAGATTGGGAAATTTCACGTAAAATGCAGATTCCCAGGTTTTCTAACTGGGTCAGAAGTCTCACAGAATAATGAGCACTAACACTTTTGTAGACTTACTATGTGCCAGGCACTGTAGCTCATGGTGCTACATTTTTTTTCCCCAGGAGGTAGGTACTGTTATCACCTGCATTTTACAGAAGAAAAAGCCAAGGCACAGAGAAGTAAAGTAGCTTCTCAGTCCCACAGCTCAGTGGTGAGTGAGGGAGTTGGGGTCTGAACCCAAGCAGTAGGACTCCAAATCCATTCATGCTCCCTTTCCACTCTCCACATGGCAATAACAGCCTCGAATTGAGCAATGGTGGCCCCCTGGAGGGGAATGCACTCTCTGGTAGTCCAAGAACCCTACCCTGTAATTCTACTTGCTTGCTGCACTCAGGGGATGCTGTCTGCGGGGCTCCTGGTTTAGAACCCTTGAAGTCCCACTTTTCCTATTGCTAGCACAGAGCCTTTTGAGCTCTAGACCGATATATAGCACTGGACAGCACCCTCAGATGTCCCATGGATGCCTCAAATCCAACCAAACCCCACATCTTCTACCCAGTGACGTTTCTCAGCTCAGCAAGTGGCACCGCCATTGCCCAGGTGTATACACGCCAGAAACCTGGGAGTGTTCTGGACTCTTCCCTCACCCATGCCACCCACCTCATCCTCATTAATCTCTGGAATCTGTCCTCCTCTCTCATCTCTCCTTCCCATCAGCTCACCACACAACCGCCTCTCCATCAGGGCAGTTTGTAAACTTTTACCACTATTATCAGAACTCAGTTTCCGTGAGCTTCAGTTTTCCTATCTGCAAAGTGGGGCAAGAGACCCACAGGCAAACTCAGCACAGTGCTCAAGAATGTCCCCACCCTTCCTGGGAATGTAGGATCCACTCCACTTCCGTCCCTTTTCCACTCTGATCATTTCAAAACCCAACTCTGTGCCACGCACCCTGGCTCACACCTATACTCACAGTACTTTGGAAGGTATGAAAATCACTTGAGCCCATGAGTTCAAGACCAGCCTGGGTAGTATAGCGAGATTTTTGTCTTTACAAAAAATTAGCCGAGCACGATGCTGCGGGCCTGTAGTCTCAGCTACTTGGGAGGCTGAGGTGGGGGAGGATTGCCTGAGCCTAGAAGGTCGAGGCTGCAGAGAGCCAGTGAGCCATAATTGTATCACTGCACTCCAGCCTGGGTGACAAAGTGAGACACATACACACACACACACTCCAACTCTGATCATTCCACTTCCCTTCTAGAAGCCTGCAATGTGCAGTGTCCACACTGCTCTTTACCAAATATTTTCCCCAAAGTGTCCTGATATTGTGTGACCTTGGTCTGAAGGGATATCTATGTGAACACCAAGGTTCTTTAACATCCTATGCTTTATTATTAAAACAAATATGAATTTTGCTACTCCATAATATGGCCACAATATATTTCTACCATGAAAATATTTCATTTTCTTGCCTAAGAACCTAATGCCACCTTCTCAGGGAGGGCTTCTCAGACCACCTGACTTTTTGAATAGCATTATTGAGATGATAATTCTGTAACATACCATTCACCCATTTAAAGAGTACAATCTGATGTTTTTCGGTAAGTTCACAGAGTTGTGCGCCCATCACTGCAGTTTAATTTTAGAGCATTTTTGTCACCCTTGAAATAAACTATGTAACCACTTAGCAGCCACTTCCCATTTCTCCTAACTTCAGCCCAAAGAAACCACTAATCTAATTTCAAATTTACCTATTCTGGACATTTCTTTTTTCTGTTTTTTTTTTTTTTTTAGTTGAAGTCTCACTCTTGCCCAGGCTGGAGTGCAGTGGCACGCTCATGGCCACCCCAGTGTTGAACTGCTGGGTTCAGGCGATCCTTCCACCTCAGCCTTCCAAGTAGCCGGAACTACAGGCACGTGCTACCATAACTGGCTAATTCTTTGATTTATTGTAGAGATGAAGTCTCACCAAGTTGTCCAGGCTGTTCACGAAGGCATGGGCTCAGGCAATCCTCTCATCTCGGTCTCTCAAAGTTCTGGGATTACAGGGTTGAGCCACCGTGGACATTTCATATAAAGGGAATCACAATGTGCAGTCTTCCCTGAAATTTTTTAAGGTTTATACATGTTGTAGCCTGTATCAGTACATCACTCTTTTGTTGCTGACTAGTATACTATTGTACAGAGATACATGTTATTTATCTGTTGATGGATATTTGAGTTGTTCCCACTTTTTAGCTATTTTCAATAATATTGCTATGACCATTCATGTATATATTTTTGTGTGGATGTTTGTTTTTATTTCTCTTGAGTATACACTTAGAAGTGCAATTGTTGGGTAATGGTAATGCTATGTTTAACATTTTGAGAGACTGTACAACTGTTTTCCAAAGTGGCTGCACTAATGTACATTCCAACCAGCAGTGTATGAGAGTTCCAATTTCTCCACATCTTCACCAGCACTAATTGTCTATCTTTATTATTATTATTACTGTTATTATTATTATTATCAGAGTCTCACTCTGTTGCCCAGGCTGAAGTGCAGTGGCATGATCATAGCTCACTGCAGCCTTGAACTCCTAAGCTCAGGTGATCCTTCTGCCTCAGCTTCTCAAGTAGCTGGAACTACAGGCCTACGCCACCATGCTTGGCTAGTTATTTTTTATTTTTAGTAAAGACAAGGTTTCACTATGTCGCCTAGGCTGGTCTTGAACTCCTGGGCTCAAGTAATCTTGCGGTGACCTTGCAAAGTGCCAGAATTACATGTGTGAGTCACCATGCTCAGACTTCTATCTTATTTATTATAGCAATTCTAGTGGATGTGAAGTGGTATCTCATTGTGATTTTGATTTGCATTTCCC
Source organism: Carlito syrichta (assembly GCF_000164805.1). Taxonomy (NCBI): domain Eukaryota; kingdom Metazoa; phylum Chordata; class Mammalia; order Primates; family Tarsiidae; genus Carlito; species Carlito syrichta. Next base: position 109,303 of record NW_007183143.1, read on the forward strand.
TAATGACTTAATGATGTTAAGCATCTTCTTATGTATGTGCTTACCGGCCAATTGTATATTGTCCTTGGAGAAACGTTTGTCCAAATTCTTTGCTGCATTAAAAATACTGGGTGTGGTGGCTCATGCCTATAATCCCAGCATTTTAGAAGGCTGAGGTGAGAGGATTGCCTGAGTTCAAGATCAGCCCGGGCAACTTGGCGAGACCTCTTCTCTACAATAAATTAAAAAATTAGCCAGGCATGGTGGTGCATGCCTGTAGTTTCAGCTACTTGGAAGGCTGAAGTGGAAGGATCGCCTGAGCCCAGCAGGTCGAGGCTGCGGTGGCCGTGAGCATGCCGTTGCCCTCCAGCCTGGGCAACAGAATGAGACTGACTCAAAAATAAAAGTGATTATTTTTTATCATTGAGTTGGAAGAGTTTTCTCTATGTATTCTGGATGCAAGTCCCTTATCCATTTGATACATGAGTTGCAAATATTCTTTCCTATTCTGTGGGCTATCTTTCCACTGTCTTGATGGTATTGTTTGAAGCATGAGTTTTTAATTTTGATGAAGTCCAATGATCAATTTTTTCTTTTGTTACTTGTGCTTTTGATGTCATATCTGAAAAGGCTTTGCCTAACCCAATATCGTGAAGGTTTACTCCTATATTTTCTTCTAAAAGTGTTATAGTTTTGGCTTTTACATACAGTTTATGATCCATTTTGCGGTAATTTTTGGGTAGGGTGTGAGGTAGGAGGACAACTTCATTGTTTTGCATGTGAGTATCCAGTGATCCCACCACCATTTGTTGAAAAGACCATTCTCATTCTTTCTCCATTGAATTCTCTTGGCTCTCTTGTTGAAATCAAGTGAACATAATTTTAAGGGCTTACTTTTTGACTCAGTTCTATTCCATTGATCTGTATGCTCATTCTTATGCCAGTATCACACTTTCTGGGTTATTGTATATTTGTAGTAAGTTTTGAATTTGGGAAATATGAACCCTCTAACCTCTCATTTTCCAGTATTGTTTTGGCTATTCTGGATCCCTTTTCATTTGTGATTTTGGGGGAAAAAACCTCAGCTGGAATTTTGATAGGGATTTTATTGAATCTGTAGATCAATTTTGGAAGTACCGTTATAGTAACAGTATAAACTCTTTCTGTCCATGAAAATGGGATACCTTTCCATTTATTTGGATCTTTCATAATTTCTTTCAACAAAATTTTGTACTCTTTAGTGTACAAGTCTTGCTCTTCTTTTGTTAAATCTATCCCTAAATATTTTATTCTTTTTTATACAATTGTAAATGTTATTATAAATTAGAAGAAAGCATAGGAGGAAATTCTTTTTTTTTTTTTTTTTTTTGAGTTGGAGTCTCACTCTGTTTTCCAGACTGGAGTGCAGTGGCACGCTCCCAGCCACTGCAGCCTCGACCTGCTGGGCTCCGGCGATCCTTCAGCCTCAGTCTTCCAAGTAGCTGTAACTACAGGCGTGCACTACCACACCCGGCTAATGTTTTATTTTATTTTATTGTAGAGATGAGGTCTCGCCAAGTTGCCCAGGTGGTTCTCGAACCCACAAGCTCAGGCAATTCACTCACCTCAGCCTCCCAAGGTGCAGGATTACAGGCTGAGCCACCAAGCTGGCTAGGAGCAAGTTCTTTTTTTTTTTTGAGTTGGAGTCTCACTCTGTCGCCCAGACTGGAGTGCAGTGGCTGCTCCCGGCCATAGCAGCCTCGACCTGCTGGGCTCCAGTGATCCTTCCACGTCAGCCTTCCAAGTAGCTGGAATTACAGGCATGCGCTACTATGCCCGGCTGATTTTTTGATTTATTGTAGAGATGAGGTCTCGTTGCCCAGGCGGGTCTCAAACCTGTGGGCTCAGGCAATCCACTCACCTCAGCCTCCCAAAGGTGCGGGATTACAGGCTGAGCCACCAAGCCCGGCTAGGAGTAAATTCTTAATTTCATTTTCAGAGTATGCATTGCTATGTAGAAATACACTTAAATTTTGAATATTGAGCTTGTGTTCTGCAATATTGCTGAACTTTATTATTGATTGGTTGATTGCTTGAGTCAGAGTCTCACACTGATGCCCAGGCTAGAGTGCAATGGCATGCTCATGGCTACAACAGTCTCCACCTGCTGGGCTCAGGCGAACCTTCTGCCTCAGCCTTCCAAGTAGCTGGAACCATATGCGTGCACCACCATGCCTGGCTAATCTTTTTGATTTATTGTAAAGAGGAGATCTCGCCAAGTTGCCCCGGCTGGTCTCGAATCCCTGGGCTCCGGCAATCCTCTTGCCTCCACCTCCTAAAGTGCTGGGACTACAGGTGTGAGCCACTGTGCCCCACCACTTTATTGATTCTGAAGGCTTTGTAGTGGATTCCTTAGGATTTTATATTTGTACATGATGATATTATCTACAATCATAGTTTTACTTCTTTCTTTCCAATTTGGAAATTTCTCTATTTCCGTTTCTTTCCTACTTCCTACTCCCCTCCCTTCCTTTTCTTCCTTCCTTCTTTTTATTTAAAAAATTATGGTAAAATACATATAATACGAACTTTACTACCTTAACCATCAAGTACACTTCAGTAGCACTAAGTGCACTCATAGTGTTGTGTCACAATCACCATCATCTAACTTTAACTATCTTTTTCTTGCAAAACTGAAACTCTGCACCTATTAAACATAACTCTCCACTGTCCTCAATCCCTAGCCCCTACTTTCCATCTTTATAAATTTGACTATTCTAGGTACTTCACAGAAGTAAGTAGGGTCATAGGATATTTGTCCTTTTGTGTTTGGCTTATTTTACTTAGCATAATGTCCCCAAGGTTTAGCCAAGCATGTGTCAGAATTTCCTTTCTATTCAAGGCTGAATGATAGTCCACATGTATATATATACCACATTTTGTTTATCTATTCATCCACTGATGGGCATTTGGGTTGCTTCCACTTTTTGGTTATTTTGTTTTGTTTTGAGCTGGAGTCTCACTCTGTCACTCAGGCTAAAGTGCAGTGGCATGATCATGGCTCATTGTAGGCTCCATTTTCTGGGCTCAGGTGATCCTTCTGCCACAGCCTCCCAAGTAGCTAAGACTGCAGGTGTGAGCCACCATGCCCACCTAATTTTTTTGACTTTTTTTTTGTAGAGACAAGAGCTTTCTATGTTGTCCAGGCTGGTCTCAAACTCCTGGCCTCAAGCAATCCTCCCACTTTGGCCTCCCTGTGTTGGTATTACAGGCGTGAACCGCTGCACCTGGCTCTCTATTTTGAATACTACTACTCTGAACATGGGTGTACAAATATCTCTTTTAGTTTCTGCTTTCAATTCTTTTGGGTATGTACCCAGACATGGAGTTGCTGGGTCATATGATAATTCTATTTTTAATATTTGTAGGAATGGCTACACTATTTTCTATAGTGGTTGCACTGTTTTACTTTCCCATCAACTCCCACCCATTACAACACTTGTTATTTTGATAGCCACCATCTCAACAGGTATGAATAGCTCAAAAGGTATCTCTTTGTGGCTCTGATTTGCATTTTCCTAATGACTAGTGATGTTGAACATCTTTTCGTGTGCTTATTGGCCATTTGCATATCTTCTTCAAATCTTTTGCCCATTCTTTAACTGGATTGTTTTTGTGTGTTTCTGTGTTGCAGGAGTTCTTTATATATTCTGGATATTAACTCCACCACAAATATTATTTTCAAATATTTCTTGTCATTCTTTAGGTTGTTTTTTCATTCTCTTGGATATGTCCTTTGATATAGAGAAGTTTTAAATTTTGATGTTGCCCAATGCATCCATTTTTGTTGTTCTTGTTTATGTTGTTGGCAACATATTCAAAACATCATTGCTGAGTCCAATATCCTGAAGATTCTTCCCTATGTTTTCTTCTAAGAGTTTTATATATTCAGCTCTTATGTTTGGGTTTTTGATCCATTTTAAGTTAGTTTTTGTATATGGTATAAGGTAGGAGGAGTCCAACTTCATTATTTTGCACATGAGTATCCAGTTTTCCCAACATCATTTGTTAAAAAGCTCTCTATTCGTTTTTCTTACCTAATTTCTTTTCTAGTACTTCTATCAGATTGATGAGTCAATGTGGCAAAAGGGGACATCCACATCTTGTTCTTGATCTTAGGGGGAAATCATTCAGTCTTTCCTCATTAAGTATAATGTTAGCTGCATCTTTTTTAAAGGTGACTTTTATTGTTACCTAGCCTCAGTTTGATAATTTTCTAGAGTGGTTCACAGAACGTAAGAAAACAGTTTATTTACTATGACTGGTTTATTTATGAAAGCTTTAACTCCGGAATAGCCAAAAGGCCAATAAAGGCAAGGTATGGGGTGGGGGTGAGTGGTGTGTAGCTTCCGTGCCCTCTCCAGGCTTGCCACCCTTTCAGCACTTCAGTGTCTTCACCAAACTGGAAGCTCTCTAAACCCCAACACGTGGCAGTTTTCATGGAGGTTTCATTAGATAGGCATGATTGATGAGATAATTGGCTATTGGTGATAAACTCAATCTCTAGTCTTTCTCCTCTCCCTGGGGATTGGAGGTGGGGCTCAAAGTCCTAACTCTAATTATGTCTTGGTCGTTCAGCTGACTAGCTCCCATGCTGAAAGATCTAGGGGTCCCCAGCCACAGTCATCTCACTAGCATACAAAAGACACTCTTGAGTCTGGCGCCTTAGACCACTTGGCCATCCTGACACCTTCACAAAAGACACACTTATCACTCTTGAGATCCCAAGGTTTTTGGAACTATTGCCAGGAAGTGGGAACAAAGACCAAATAAATTATATACTTTTACATCCCTACAATTCTTTTTATTTTTGTAAGATTGGTAGTGATATCCTCTCTAATTTTAATAATTTGAGTTTTCTCTTAGTCTGGCTAAAGGTTTATCAATTTTGTCTATTTTTTTCGAAGAACCAAATTTTGGTTTTATTGATTTTCTCTGATGTTTTTCTGTTCTCTATTTTATTTATTTCCACTCTAAACTTTATTATTTTTTCTTTCTACTTTCTTTGGGTTTTACTTGCTCTTCTTTTCTAAGTTTCTTAAGGTTGAAAGTTAGGTTATTGGTTTGAAATCTTTCTTTTTAAATATAGATTTTATAGTTATAAATTTCCCTCTATGCACTGATTTAGCTGCATCCCATAAGTTTTGGTATGTTGTGTTTTCATTTCTTTCATCTCAAAGCATTTTATAATTTGACTCGTGTTTTCTTCTTTAATATTGGTTACTTAGGTGTATGTATTTTAAATTTCCACACACTGTGAATTTCCCAAATTTCCTTCTCATATTGATTTCTGATTTCATTCATTGTGATCAGAGCATACACTTTGTACGATTTCAACCCTTTTAAGTTTTTAAGGCTTGTTTTATGCCTGAGTATATAGTCCATCCTGGAGAATGCTCCATTTCTACTTTCCGAGAATGTATATATGCTGCTGTTATCAGGTGGAGTCTTCTAGAGATGACTGCTAGTGACCATCTAATTTTAAACGACAAATGCTCACCTCTGCTCAACCAGTCCCTAAACTCTGTACTTGCTTTATTTTCCACCAGGATACTTATCACTATCTAAGATACTATTTATATATTTGTTTACTTCTATTTGTTCCATTACAATGCTGGCGTCTTTAAGACAAGGATCATGTGTGTTTTGCTCATTGGGTACCTGGCACACACCAGATGCTCAATAAATACATGTCAATAGAAAAAAATGTGAAAATGTGCCTTGCGTGTCCTGTAACTTCACATAAGCCAATTCTGCAATCAACAAAGCAGGCCCTTCTAGATTTAGCTCAAACTGTTTATGGCATTCAAAGCCTTTTATGTGCCTTTGGCCTCCATTCATTCATTCCATGAATCTATGTTGAGCACCTGCTGTGTGGTAGATGCTGCCGTAAGAGCTGGGGATATGCTGAACACATCAGCCAGGCTCCCTGCCACCCTAGAAATCTCAGGCTAAAGGGGACACAATGGGTAAAGATTCAAGCAAATATAAAATGGTGATGTGTGCTTAGGAGGAAGTCAGTAGGGTGCTGAGAACCCCGGGCAGGCAAAGGCTTAGGAAAGTTAGCAGGCATTTCCTGGGCAGAGAAAGCATTTGGTGCAAAGTTCTTCTCTTACTGTGGCCTGAGGAAGCACTGTGCTCTCTCCCCATCCCCTGACCATTTGTACCTCAGCAGCCTGATCACATCACGCTACACTGGGATTATCTGCTTTCCTATCCTTCTTGCCCACTCCACACCTGGCACTTGGGGCTACCCACTAAGTACAAGAAGGGAGGGAGGGAAAAGGGCACAACAGAGAGATGGAAGAAGAGGGGAAGAGTAGACTAGCTGAGAGAGTGGAAGGAGTATCCTGAGGCTGGTCACAGGGTCTCTGCATCAGCCTCTAAAATGGCTCAGCCCCACAGTCACTGCACTTGTCCTCTGCGTGGTTGGCCAGACCCTGGTCAGCAGGTGCTTGGTCTTCCCATTCAGGCTGCAGTGGGTTAAAGAGTGTTCCCCTGAACAATCTGCCCAAGTCCTAACCCTTGGTGCCTGTGAATATAACCTTATTTGGAACTAGGACCTTTGCAGATGTAATTCAGGATCTTGGAATAAGATCATCTTGGGTTTACCGTGGGCTCTAAATCCAGTGACCACTGCCCTCATTAGAGAAAGGAGACAGGAATTTGAGACCCACAGGAGAAAAGAAGGCCATGTAAAGATGGAGTCAGAGACTGGAGTGATGCAACCGAGAACCAAGGAAGGCCTACGACACCAGAAGTTAGAAAAGACAAGGAAGAACTCTTCCTCAGGGCCTCCAAAGGAAGCAAAAGCCTGCAACACTTTGTTTTTGGACTTCTGGCCTCCAGAACTATGAGAGAATATATTTCTGATGTTTTAGGCCACAAAATTTGTGGCAACCTGTTATGGCAGCCCCAGGAAACGAATACCCAGATCCAGAGGTGATGCCTGGACAGGCGACCCAACCTTGCTTCCCTGCGGGCTCCTGGTACCAGCCTCACTAAGATCTTGGCTCCATGCTTGGTTCTTCTGCCTAAAGATCAACAGGGGGAGTGGCCTTCCTCCATTCTACCCTGGAGCCTCTTGTCGAAAGCCCACCTTAATCTGAGGACAACCCACGTGTTTTTGCACACACAGTCTCCTTTGCTTGAAAAGCTTGTTCTCTCCTTTTCCAGTATTCAGGTTATCTTAGGCATCTGGGCAATGCACACTGCACCCAAGGGCTCTGAATCTTTGCGCTCTACCGGGTATCCTGATTCTGCAGGCAGAGCAAGGGCTCAGCACTTAGAGAGGTCTGAGCCCCTGTTGTCTCATCTGTAGAATGGGATGCCTTGGCTTGCATGAGCAGCATTGCCCGGAGTGAGTCTGGAATCAGGCTGCGTAGGGTCCCATCTTCCTGGAACACCTTCCCAGCCCTTCATCTCCTGGCTAAATCTTATTCCCCTGGGATGCTCTTCTAGTATCTCCTGCTCTGGATGCTAGGAACCCCTCCTCTCTGCTCCTTTAGCCTCTGGCCTCCTTCAGCCCGGTACTGGTCACCCCCAACTGTCCTTATGCTGTCAGTGCACCATGTGGTGAACTCTCTGGGACTTCTCTTTGTCCTCTGGATTCTGACTTATGCTTGGCACTCAGGAGGTGCTCTACATTAAGAGCAGATAAAAGAACCATGGTAGATGGCACGCTGAGGTCCCTCAGGGAAGATGAGGGCAGACGAGCACAGTGGGGAGGGTAAGGAGAGATTAGACTGTCTGTTCAGAATTCCAGCTCTTCTGGGCTTTTGAAATTTGGGGGAGATCCTTGGCTTCCCTATGCCTCAGTCTGATTATCCATAAATGTGTTTTTATAAATGTTAAATGAAGCAATGCATAGATATCACTTACTACCATGCTTAGCAAATTCTAGATGCTGTTGTTGGTTTTGTTATTATTATTATTATTATTATTATTATTTGAGTTGGAGTCTCACTCTGTCACCCAGGCTGGAGTGCAGTGGCACATTCACGGACACTGCAGCCTGGACCTGCTGGGCTCAGGTGATCCTTCTGCCTCACCCTTCCAAGTAGCTGGAACTACAGGCACGTGCCACCATGCCCTGCTAATTTTTTGATTTATTGTAGAGATGAGGTCTTGCCAAGTTGCCCAGGTAGGTCTCAAATTCCTGGGCTTAGGCAATCCTCTCACCTCTGCCTCCCAATGTGCTGGGATTAGAGGTGTGAGCCACCATGTCCGGCTATTATTATTATTATTAACCTATATGTGAAATCACTTGATCCACAGTAGACAGTCATTAAACAGTAGACAATATTATAATTAAATAGCGGCAGCAAAGTGCAGAGTGGGTTCTGGGCTCTACAAGAGAGTTCCCCCCTTACTAGCTATGTCCTCTTGGTCATCAACATGACTCTCGGTAACTCTGCCTTCTCTGTAAAATGGACATTATACCATTGTCTCTCTTAAAAGCTCATAGTTAGGGCTTTGTAAGTATTTGTTAAACAAAAGAACTAAATGATATGTGAAAATGGTCTACCCCCTACAGCAGGTACTCAGTAAATGGTGATTGCTATTATTGTCATGATTTCTCCTGTGACCATGGCTAAAGCTTAGGGCAAAAGACCCCACAATCCAAGTTCCAGAAGCTCCCAGCAGATGGGACCCAGCCATCTATCTGCAGGTCTTATGAGAGAGGTGCCAATTCAGAAGAGGCCTTGCCACCTACCCCCCTCATCTGCTGTCTACCCTCAAGACAGTAAGAAGACGACTGAAGTAGAAGATGCCATCTACAGTCAAGAAAGAATCACATTCATAGAGATAGGAGCAAGGGAATGTTGGTGGTGTGAGTTAGGAGTGTGTGTGAGTGTTGAAAATAATCAGTGTAGCCAGGCTCGGTGGCTCAGCCTGTAATCCCGCGTTTTGGGAGGCTGAGGTGAGTGAATGGCCTGAGCCCGCGGGTTCAAGACTCGCCTGGGCAACTTGGTGAGACCTCATCTCCACAATAAATAAAAAATTAGCTAGCATGGTAGTGCACGCCTGTAGTTCCAGCTACTTGGAAGACTGAGGCGGAAGGATCGCCGGAACCCAGCAGGTCAGGCTGCGGTGGCCGGGAGCAGTCACTGCACTCCAGTCTGGGCGACAGAGTGAGACTCCAACTCAAAAAAAAACAAAAAACAAAAACAAAAACAAAAAAAAAAACCAAAAAACAAAAAAGAAAATAATCAGTGTTAAATTTGGGGGTGTCTGCAACAAGAAGGGGCTTGCGGTTCATACTGGGGGTGCCTACAGGAAGGGGAAGTTGGTGCTTCTTTTCCTGTAGGAAGTCTGCTTATCCTGTCTTACTGAGCCTTGTACTATCTGAGCAAAGAGAAGACAACTAAAGGGAGACGGCATGGTGGGAGACGGCCAGTCAATACTGCTCCTCCTACCCCTAAGGGCCAAGTCTCAGTTCCTGGCCTTGGAGCTTGGCAGAATGAAGACGAGGGTAGTGGCCACAGCTTTGTCAAACTGCTGCAGAACACGGGACAAAAAACACCACATGCCAGAGGGAAGTTCTGTGTCGTCAACTGGGGTGGGAGGAGACGTGCTGAAAGGGGACAAACAGCTCAAGAAATCAGCAGTGCCTGGGAAACAAGTCCTGATGGCAGCAGGTTTTGATGGGGTCACCATCTGTCCTCATCAGTGTAGATCAAAACTAGGGCAGCAGCACTTGTCCACCTAGCCAACACCACATCTTTGCCCAGTTAAGGCAAAGGCATTTGCTCGATTCTTTTCCTCCTTTTCCACCAGAAGGTTTTTCCACCAGAAGGCTTAGAGCAGTGTTCTCAATGTTGGCTGTACACTGGAGTCACCAGGGAGCTATAAAATTCCTGATACTGGGGCCATATCCTCTAGAGATGATAATGCAATGAGTCAAGGGAGCAGCTGAGCACTGTGGCTCATGCCTGTAATCCTAGCACTTTGGGAAGCGGAAGCAAGAGGATTGCTTGAGCCCAGGAGTTTGAGACCAGCCTAGGAAACATAGTGAGACTTTGTCTCTACGAAAAATAAAAAAATTAACCCAGCATAGTAGTGTACACCGGTGGTCCCAGCTACTCAGGAGGCTGAAGCAGAAGGATTGCTTGAGCCTGGGAAGTCAGAATTGTAGTGACCCATGATTGTGCCACTATACTCCAGCCTAGGTGACAGAGTGACACTCCAATTAAAAAAAGAAGTCAGGCGTGCAATCTGGGTTGGCGTGGCAGATTAAAAGTGGTCATAATACCTTGCAACTCTTCCCATTAAAAGGTAGAATCTACTTCCCATCTCTTGAATCTGTGCTGGCCTCATTGAATTGCTTTGACCAACAGAATGTAGCAGAAGTGACATGTGCAAATTCTGAGCTAGGCCTCAAGAAACCTTACAGCTTCAAGTCTCACTTTCTGGGAATGTTGCTGCCATTCAGACAAGCCAGGGCTGGCCTACTGGGGCACGAAAGGCCAAGAGGGGAGAGAGGTCCAGCCATCCCAGCAGTCCCACATGAGGCCCACACAAATGTGAGATCCCAGCCAGCAACACATGGAGCAGATGAGCCATCCCAACTGAGCACAGCCCAAATTACTGACTAACAGCATACATACCAAATAAATAATTGTTGTAGCTTTAGTTATAAGATATATGACTAAAATAGCTTCCCAGATGATTCCAATGTGCAACCAGAGCCGCAAACCACTATGCTAGAGAGTAGAAAAGGGAAGTGAGGAGGTGTCCAGAGTAGACGGTGTCTCCTTCTCTACAGCAGCCTTCCGGGGTCACTGCTCTAGCTTGTCCTCAGGGGAGGGGAGGAGATGAGGTCTAATTCAAGTTTAAACTTGAAGTCTTAATTACTCAGTAACACTGTTTTAACAAGTAGAAGTGACTGAAAATACATGAATCAGATCATGCCACTGCTAAGAAGCCTGCTGCTATTCAGTGGAAAAGACGATTTTCTTTCTCTTCTTTTTTTTTTTTGAGTTGGAGTCTCACTCTGTGGCTCAGGCTGGAGTGCAGTGGCAGGTTCACGGCCACCGCAGCCTCGACCTGCTGGGCTCAGGCGATCCTTCTGCCTCAGCCTTCCAAGTAGCTGGAACTACAGGTGTGCACCATCACACCTAGCTATTTTAAAAATCTATTTATTATAGAGATGAGGTCTCACCAAGTTGCCCAGGCTGGTGTCAAACTCCTGGGCTCAGGCAATCCTCTCGCCTCAGCCTCCCAATGTGCTGGGATTACAGGCGTGAGCCACCATGCCTGGCAGAGATTTTCAAAGTATATGGCTGGAGACAGCTATGAGAAAAATGATAACTGTTTTGTTTTTGTTCAGCAAGTAGAGGCTCTTCAATCAACCAGTGGCCATAAACGAGAGATCATGGCACAGGCCCTGGCAGATAGCAGACAGGAGCTGCTCTTATTATTAGTCTGAACTGTGCCTGGTGCCATGTATCTCAGGTATTCCGTAACCAATACCTGCTACTATCATCATCATTATTAGTAGTAATTATTATCCTTGAATGTGAATAGACCTAATACAGTGCCTGGCCTAAGGCACGTGTCCAAGGAAAAGTAGCGATGATTATTATACATGGGAAGTCTAACACAGAAGAGGTCATAGCAAAGAGAGGACACTATGACTATACCCTGAATAAAGGTACTTGACTTGGAGCATGGCGACAAGACCACATGAAGTTGCTATCACAGTCGTGTGGGGAAGGGCCTGGCCCAGGCTGCCACAGCAGAGGAGCGGGCCCGGGGGGCGAGTACAGGCCGCCACGTGGCTCTTACCTTCGGGATACTTGTAGAGGCCCGTGATGTCCACGCGGGAGTCGCTGCCCACGGCCTTGGTGCTGA